>NC_072404.2:32292500-32460000 GCF_028858775.2 Pan troglodytes
AGGTAGAGCACAATATCAAGGTCCACGAGGGGTGTTCTGCTCCCTTGCCCTACCCCCACATACACACCAACACTACCTGCCTCTCAGCTTCTCTTGCAGCCAGCAGGCCTACTGATCCATCATTTATCACTGTGAGGTGCTGCCTAGAAATCAGGCCCTATGGTTTATTGATGTTGCCACTACTTGGAGGGTCCCGGGAGCCAGGCGCTAGTGGGTTTACTCTTGCAGTGGATGCTGTGGGGCTCTACCCAGATTCTCCTCCAGGACCAAAGCATCATTCCCTCGGCTACCAGGAGCACTGCCTGCTGGTGGCTTACAGTGGAAGCTCTTGGCCTTTGGCCAAAGAGGGCTGCCTTGCTCAAGGATATGACCTCTCCTGGGGGTATCTTGCATTCAATGACTGGCCACTGTGGGGGATACAAAGGCTGGACCCCCTTGCCTCAGTTGGGCCAGTTCTAGGGGCCATCCCAACCCCTGTGTGGCGGGCTGAGACCTCTGCTGTGACTGCAGCCCAGTTCAGCCTCTCCTGCAGCCCAAGGCTGCTGCCCGCATTCACTCACAGGTGTGGTTCCTATTGGACAACTCTCCAATAGGCCCCCTGGACACAATCTTATTTCAGAGTCTGCTTCCTGGAAAATCTGACATGCCACAATGCTCCCAAAGTCCCTTGGGTGGAGGATTTCCTAATGAACAGCCAGGGAGGAAAGACTTTCAGAATGTAAGAGAGAACAGTGCGTGACAACCACACCACTGATGTAAATTCAATCTCCAGTCTCCATGACCAGTTCCCCCTCCTGCTCTCCTGGGTGGGTTGGGGGAAGAAGGTAGCTATAGATGTGGTTACAATAAGGTATAGGCTAATGAAATGGTTGAGCCATATTTTTTTTTTTCTAGAATGTCATCACAATCTGAAAATACCATTATCTGTCTGACCCTGAAGGCTTTAATCCATTCTTGGGCAAATTTCTGTGTTTTGGGGGAAATCTAAAAATGAGCCTGTGGAGAGGCATGAGGACTGGTTTATGAGTAGGAGTGGTTAGTCGATCACCTGTTGTATGTGCTTTGAATTAAATGATATAATTCTCTTACATTATATCCAAAATTCCAATAAAGATCTGATATTTGAGTTTTGAAAAATTCGTCTGTTATCCATATGCAAAAATGATAAGGTGATAGTTTAATACCTTATCAATGACTGGTTGTGGGCTAGCTTAGAGCAAGGGAATGCTTAGAGGGGAGTGGGGATGTGGGTGTGCGGGAGCAGGGGGTTTGTAGGATGAGGTGGCGGGGACAAAGACAAACAACACCTATTTTTAATTTCTTAGCTGAATACTGTGATGGTATGAGCTCAAACAATGTTTCCCAAAATGCAGTGCCCATATCCCTGGTGAAACCAAAGGGGATAGTAAATGCTACACAAAAAAATTATTGTTTTCATCGTTGTGAATTTGTTACAGTTACCTTCTATTATGGCAAATGTTTTTGGTCTTCTATGTATAGGTAGTGATAAAAAGTTTTCTTTTAAAATAAATTTATTTAAATACAAAATAACTGCTTAAATTAAATATATAGTAGTACAAGTGGCCTTCAGTTAAAAAAAATCACAATGGTGGTATGTGAATGATGAAAGTGTGGTTATAAAATCTATTGGCTCAAGAATCAGAGCAGAGAGTTTGCTATCTAGCACATTGTGGAAACTTAGCAAATAGTATATAAAATGCCAAATAACACCATCTAGGCTGCATGTCAAATTGTTAAAACTGCTAACATTTTTGCTGTTTTTGTTGTGTTCCTAACTAAGCTAGTTTTTCCCTCTGCTAAATATTGAGCAGAATTGTTTGAGGACTTTGAGTGTCTAGCATGTTTGCACGGTTGATGAGATTTTGTTACTTATCATGTCCATGTCCATATATTATTGCCCATGAATTACACACCCAACATGTATCAGATATCACTAAAGCCCATTAATGAAACATAAAAAGCTAGAGAATTTAAAGGGAATTGGGGCAGCAGGGGGCTGGAAATCTTCTAGTCTGGAAGATTTCCAGACTAAATATAGAAGCACTTTAAGAATCTTGAGACAACTAGTGGTTTCAAACTTTTTCAGTCACAGAACATTCTGTTCAAATAGTAATAGATCTTACTAAGAAGCCCCCGAGTGCCATGGAGAAAATGATGAAGAACTGCTTGGTTGGAGAGGTGGGGCAGGGGGGTGCTGAGAACAGGAGAGTCCCGCAGGTGATACACAAATGAAGTGTCCCTTCCTCTTTCTGCCAGTGCCCACATCCCACCCAGTTCCAGCCCACCCCTGAGGCTCTTGGGGTGTGGCACACTGTTTGAAAACCTAACCTGAGACAGTTTTCCTTCTTATTCCCTCTGCAACTGTCATTTTGTGTCTGTGGTGTGGTCAATGGGCTTTTATTTTATGGTATGACACAGTGACCGCATACTATCTCTCAGAGCACGACAGATGTGTCTTGCCCAAGGGCATATGTATATATATATATATATATATATATATATATATATATATATGTATTGAGGAGGGGAAAAACAAACAAATGACCTAGACTATAAGCTCTGTCAGGGCCTGGAGTTTCTGGCTTGTTCATCATTGTGTAGCCCTAGCACTTAGAAAGTCTCCTGGTTCACACTGAATGAACAAACAAAAGAATGAGTAGAAAAGATAAGTTAGTCATCGATAAATTTTGAAAAATGGAATTAATGGGTCAAAAGGTGTGCACATTTTCAAATCTTTTAGTGAATGAGTTTCTTATGAAGACCAGCTGGGGCAGTGGGAGAGGCCATAGTAATCTAAATGTGGTGAGCCCTGCAGGGGATAGTGCCTGGGGTGAGGCAGTAGCGAATGACACAGAAAAGAAAATGCAAATTTGAGATGCTCAGAGAAGAAAGTAAGAATACTAGTGATGGGTGGGTTTGGGAACCTGCGAGACTTGAGCCAAAAGCACTTTTGGTTTGGATCACAAAGATGCTGTGTGAAGGATTGGAAATACCATGGTAATCCTTCACAAAGCCAGTCAGAAGCTTAGCTCAGGGCAGAAGCCAAGTGTTGGCTTAAAAGACATAACTCAGCAGCCTGTGAGGCAGCTCTGGGTGCACCATGCCATGGAGGAGCAAGCAGGAATGGCTGCATGCCCAACAGCTGCCCTGCTGAGTCTGCCGAATCTGAGCCTCAGTCACTGGGCTGGGACGAGTGTGCTCCTGTCATACATGTACAAAGTGTCCCCACCTCTCCTGAGACTCCTCCCTTCTCCACCTCTCTGAGCCATCCCGCAAGGCATTGGGTGTTTTCCACCTATTCCCTAAGCTTTTCCAGAAAGCCTAGCCCTTGGAGAGCCTCTCTAGTCCCTGAGCACTCCTAGTCCTCATGGCCTGTGGTGTTTATTTGACACCTATCCCTGCCTGGGCGGCTCACTGGATAACAGGACAGGGAGGGCAGGGTCTGCTGCAATTTCATACTTTCCACACCTCTCATAAGATGCTCCCTCAGGCCATCTGGCTGACTGAATGATAATGATAAACCGAGTGGCTTCTGGGAATGCTCCATTTCCAGTTCCCTCCTGAACCATATGCTTTTTTGGGATTATCCAGCCCATTAACGCCCACAGACTGGCTCATGAGTAGGTTTTCTGAGACCGAAGAGGGGCTTGATTTCTTAGAGCCTCACAGTGGAAAAGTACCAGGAGGTGCAGCGTTTTCTCCTTGTAGAACATTCCCACCCATAGGTGTCACCTGCTATATATGCTAAAGCAACTTGCTCCACAGAGAAATATGTTTAAAAGCTCTGCTGGCATAATTCCAGGTGGATTCAGCTAAGCTACTCTGAAGGAACATGCACACACACGCAGACACACACCCCCCCACACACACAGTGAGATTATTCATAGTAAAGGACTTAGTGACCCAGCTTTAAGGGCAGCTGTACGCACCCATCTTGGATAAACAAAGAAACCTGTAAATGAAATGATGAGGTGTGATCCGTGACATTATCCTCACCTAACAACTATACTTCGAAATTGTACTTCCATGCACCATCCCTCCAGACCCTATTCTGAAAGATGTGGCCAAGAGTCAGAGAGAAGGGAGGGGAGCATCTTGATGAGTAGAATCTCAAGGCGATGGGCCACTTAGCTGGAGACTTGCAGGGGACTTGCCTCCTCCAGGCACCTGGCCCAGCTCCAAGAGCCCATCGCCAGGGCTGGGGGTGTGAAAATCCAGCTCACTTTCTGTCCCTCTTTCCTTTGCATGTTCTGGTTCCTGCTTCTGGCCTCGAATAATGGGAGAGAAAAGCAGAAAAATACTGTGTTTAGGAGCTCAGCTTTTGGAGATGGCAGTGAGGAGGGTGGGAGACAGGTTTAACTTCCTGTTACACCAGGCAGTGGGACCTTGAATAATTTGTTCAACATCTCCGAGCTTTGGTTTCCTCATCTGAAAATGAGTTGATATTTACCTCACAAGATTCTTGTGAAAAATAAATGGAATAATAATTGTAAAGCTTTCAGCATAGTGTTGGGTGCATAGGAAGAGTTCAATAGGTACATGTATACAGCGACTACTTATTAAGCACCTGCTATGTGCCAGGGATTGTTCTAGGCATTTGGATCACATCAGTGAATGGTGGCTAGTGTTATGCGACCCAGCCAGCTTGGATCCTGGTGGGGTGGGCTGCGTGTGAGGTTGGAGAGAAGCGTGGCTGAGCTTGTGATAGGGTAACCTCCATATACTACTTCTACTGAACCCCAGAGTGAGCAGTGAGAAGGGGAGAATGAGGGGGCCACATGATCGCCCACACCCTCAAAGAGACCTGGGTCCATTCCCCATTGGTAGCTGGAACGCAAAACTCTCACAGTTGAGTCTAGCACATGGGTCCGTGTCCTCTTATGGGGTAGGGGGTACCCAGTGATGTGGTCAAGAGCCTCCCTCACCCCTGCCCCGAGCTCAGGTTAGCCCCAGCTGCCTCTCCCTGGAACCTGCTGTTGGCCTTCTCATCTTTTTCTGGGTTTCAGCAGCACTGACAGAAGAATGGGTTTAGTTAGGCATGAAACTATACTCAGGCTTCCCTTGAAAGCAGTTTCCAGATCTCTTCCTCAATTCATTCCTTCCCTCCATTTACCTTGTCTGGTTTACCATGGTGCTGGCCTCTGCTCCCAGGGGTCAAGATTTGAGCACCTAAGACACTCAACAATGGAGGTGACTCTGTGGAAGTTAGGGTGGCACATTCATTTCCACGAACTGTTTCTTGGGACAACAACAATAAAAAGGCATGGAGGAAGTAATTACAGCTGGAGCCACAGATCTTGCACATGGCAGCAGGAGTGGTTTTGCCTGTTGGAGATTAAGAGGTATAGTTTCCATGTCAATTACAGGTGGGAAACCCGCCAAGCTCAGTGCTGTTCTCTCATCCTTTCTGTATTTTAGGACATCTGTGCAGCCTTACCATTCCTATGGACAGAAGCAGGAATGTCACCTCCAAACACAGGAGAGCTTGTGTTAGCTGAGCTCTGGGAAAAAGGCATATTTGGGGTTTCCCGGCAGCCCCTATGCCAGGGCTTGGTTTTCAAGGTTGCCTGCAGTCTGGCCTCCTGCAGGCCCTGCAGCAATGGATATTTAGAGCAATCCACATGCACAGTACTGATGGCTGGTGCCCAGGGGAGTCTGCCGGTCTCTTATGGGTAGGAAGAGAGTTTGCTTCTTGAACCAATTAATAAGGAAGCATGGGCCAAGGGCCCCAAACAAGGGGATTTTCTTAAGCACATCTCAGCATTAGGCACAGCTCTGGGGCACTTTAGGTACAGGCCTGAGGCAATGACAGTAGGGAAAAAACTCCATTCTTAGCCAGGTTACCCCAGTGTGCTACCAATGGGTATTTCAGAGTTCCTCAGCAGGGACTGCGTCTCCAGGCCCTGGGACACCTTGCAAACCTGTTGTTTCTATTGAAAGGGCCCAGGCCCACCCCACTGCTGGCCTGTGCTTCTCTTCTGCTCTTTCACTCTAGCTTGTTCTCTTAGGACACCATCTCTAGGAAGAGGGGTGGCCAACCAAGACAGACGGGTCGCCAGGGCCCCCGCTCCCACTCTGGTTAATAATGATCTCCCTTCCCCTCTGCTTCCCAGTACCAGAGATGTCTCCAAGAGCACCAGCAACCCCAGCTATCTGGATCTGAAGTGGATCTGCTCAGAGACATCCTGGCCCACCCCAAAGAAGATGCTGCTGCACTCAGAAGACGCCAGAGCTAGCCACCACCCACACTGCAAGTCTGGAAGCTCTGCCAGGACCCAGCAAGGCAGCCTGCTCAGCGAAGGCTTTGTCTCCTGTGGCAGGAAGAGCAACATTAAGAACAAGAACCCCGGGCTGGACTACCCTCGAGATTTAATGACCAGAGCTGAGACCCCCAAGACCACAATGACTATGGAGGGCTGTCATTACCTTGCCTGACCCTCTAATGCATCTCAGTTCATGGAGGCCACTGAGTGAAACCGAAGGCTGGTTTTCCTTGGAAGCCAGCGGCCCATCCACCTGCTCCACTTCCCTGCCTCTTGCAGCCTCTGCTCAAACACTGTCGTGGCTTGGCAGCACTACAAGGCAGAGTGAAAACAGATACTTCTGCCCACATTCCTATCTCCTCTCATTTACGCAGATTAAATGCTTTCTTTCCTTGTTTTACACTGCTAGGATTTTCATCACCCTGTTTTTTCTTTCTCTACATCAGCTACAAGAAAAAAAAAAAAGGAGTTACTGAGCAACTAAGATGTCACAACTGTTTTCAGTTTTATTAATGAGTTGTTATACTTATTTTATAGATAGAGAATTACCATTATAACATTGCTCCATTGCTCACTCATCCATTCACGCATCTGTCCATCCGTCCATCCACCCATTTGTCCACTCCCCAAATGGTCATCAGTTGTCTACTGTGAGCCAAGCAAAGTGCTCCTTACTTTGGACTCTGAATCCAGTGCTCTTTCTGCTTCACCATAGACACATGCCCCTTGAGTATAAGGGAGCTTGATTCATTCAACAAATATCTGTTGTCCACCTCCAATGTACTGGCATGTTCTAAATGCATCCAACAAAAACCAAAATGAAAAAAAAGAAAAACCCATTCCTTCAAGGGGATTGAATTCGGACTGGGGGAGACAGATAAAATAAAAATAATAAAGTCAAATATATATGTTAGTGACATGTGCCGTGAAGAATAATGCCCAATAGGTAAATGGGGCAATTAACAAATGTAATGTAAATAAATTATTTCCATGAAATCGTTGACTCACCAACAGAGGGAACACAATTTGGTCCATGGTAAAATATTCCTTGGTATTAATAATTTCTTCTCCTAAGTATTTCAGGGGCTGCCAAGCTGCTCTCCTGTTTCCTCTTCCTTGGGGCTGATTGCATCCCATGATGTGCCCAGGTTTTGAGATGCTCCTCGTGAATGAAAATAGAACTGTCTGGTTCCTCCGTCCATAGCAAGGGAGCCTGGACAGAAATAACTTCTGTGCGTTTCTCCAGCTACATTTAGGTAAGTGATGCCTTTTCTTCATTTTCTTTAAGATGTCCTATAACACCCTATTGATGTAGCTCAGTTGTTTGAAATTTATGATGCTTTAGATAGGCTTTGGCCTGAGATTGCCTTGAGGAATGGTGTAGGTACGCAAATTAAGAATAAAAATAAGATTGCAAAAAATTGCACCACTTAAGGGAATTAGTTGCTTTTTTCATTATCTTGAATAATTTGTTCTTAAATGCGTCAGAGGGACCAAATCATAGCTGACTGATCGGCTCGTTATAAATAATTCTCACCTATTCCTAAAAGCAGGGGCCTGTTGTGCACTTGCTACCTCCGTTTAGAGAATATTGCACTTCAAGCCCATTGGATTTGAAAGTAATAGAAATGGTCTTTTTAAAGCAAATATTCTAGAATGAGCACTTCATTAAATCGAGACCCACCTTTTACCCAAATTTAGCTAGACTTTAATGTGCATCACACATCTCTAATCTGGGCTTTTCCTATAGCCTATTTCAAAGGACATATTTGTTCAGCCTTATCAGTGAGGTATTCAATCATGCTTCCCTTGTATCAGGCACCTCAAGGGCAGGAGCTAACACAAATGTGCTTGGTTTTTAATAGCTGAAAATATGTCTACGTGAGGTTAACTGTATTTACCCAATGCCAGATACCTGAAAGAGTGTGAAAAATTAAGGTAATTATTAATGTCTCCAAATAGCTGGATGATGGTGTCATATTTGCAATGCATAGATTATGCCATCATGTCAGATTTGGGACACTTTGGGAGGTTGGGAATGGGATGGGGATGGGTGGCAGTGAATAACATCAGACAGGGTGGATACGTAATTCCAAAGTTGGAATTAGTGTCTCTATTTTAACAGCAATTCCTTTACTTAACAGCAATTCTTTTCTGTTTATCATTTTAGGGAAAACTAGAAAATACAGAAATATATCAAGAAGAAAAAAAATTTTTTAATGACCCAAAATCCCACCAACAAGAGACAGCTATTAATGATTGTGGTATATTTATTGTAAGTCTCTTTATTTCTGTCTTCATGCAAACACATTTTTAAAGAATGGACACTGGTATTATATTGTTTATACAACTCTAAATGCTGCTTTTTCACTTATTACAATTAGGACTTTTTTCATGTTAATAAATACTTCCTGAAAACATAAATATCTAATGGTTACATCAAAATTTTTTACCTTTTCCTTGTTGATGAACATTTAGGTTGCTTTCATTTTTTCTTGCTTATATAAAATAAACATTCTTGAACATAAATACATGTTAACAGCTCTGAAAATTACTCCATGCCCTTATTCTTTTTCTTTCTTTCTTTCTTTTTTTTTTTTTTTTTTTGAGACAGGGTCTCACTCTGTCACCCAGGCTGGAATACAATGGCATGATCTCTGCCTCCCGGGTTCAAGAGATTTTTGTTCCTCAGCCTCCCGAGTAGTGGGACCACAGGTGTGCACCACCATGCCTGGCTAATTTTTGTATTTTTTGGTAGAGATGGGGTTTCACCATGTTGACCAGGCTGGTGTTGAACTCCTGGCTTCAAGAGATCCGCCCATCTCAGCCTCCCAAAGTGCTGGGATTACAGGCGTGAGCCGCTGTGCCCAGCCATGCCCTTATTCTTGATCACCTTCCCTACCTTTGGAGGGGTTATGGAGACATAAAGTGTGCCTAAGATCCTGATAACAGAGCAGATGGTTTATTTTTTGTGGCAAGGATATTTTGTGGCAAGGATGTTTTGCATTGATCAGTTGCATTTAATAAATTAATTACTTTATTTATTCAATAGGAATTTACTAAAGTCATGCTATACGCTAGGCACTGTGGAGGGACTGCAGAAAGACTTCAAGGACTGCACCGTCTTGTTAGAAAGATGCCTAGACAACATTTGAGAAACGCTGATCATGTCTGATGACACATAACTGCTAACAGTTACATGGAATTTTCTATATGCTATATACAAACATACAAATATATGTATGTATATTTACTCAACTCTCGCAACAGCTACTACTGTTATTATGAATCCTGTTTTATAGTGAGAAAACTGAAACATGGAGAGGTTAAGTAATTTGCCCAAGATCACGTAGCTACTAAGTGGTGGAACTGTGATTAGAATCCAGGCATTCAGGCTCCAGAGTTCATACTCTTCACATACCACATCTATCTTGAATATAACAATGTAGAGAAAAAGAATTATAGCAAGCATATGTCTAGGTAAGCATTTTCCAGAAGTGACTGTTTTTTTGCATTGGGTTTGTAAACTTTCAACAATAAAGCAGGTTGGACTTTATATCAGTCAAAGCAGAATATTCTGATGTCACCTTCCCCAATGTTCAGGATGTTAATGAGAATTGCTAATCCAAGAGAAGAAAATAATCTCATCTAATTTGGGTAAGTCAATTATTTGAAAGTAGAAGAACCACCCTTCCACCTCTCTTGTTCTAAGGAACCTCTGGGGGAAGTACTGGAAAAATAATGCTTTCTAATAAGCCCAATAGGGCTTTTGATTTGTAATAACTATTTTAATAAGTATCAGTTCAATTCCTATTATTTTTAAGAAGTTCATTGAATGAATTAAAGAACAAATGAATGAGCAATGCTTTAGGCTATAGGCTTTCAGAGGACATAATTCTATGAAACAGACTCAGTGGTATGCTGGCACCAGCTCCTACTTGCATCTCTTTTCAACTTTGTGTTCAGTGACTTTGCCTTGGTAGCTTGACATCAGCCATGGTGGGAATATTTAAACTAAATAACTGAGAAAATGATTCATATTAGAGAGCTTTTTTTTTTTTTTCCTGGAACTAAGTGTTAAACATTTACCAGCACACCACTGCCTAGACTTGTTAGGAAATTCACAAGTGAGAAGAAATTCTGTGATTCCAGGAGATGAAAGAGGGAAGTGTAATGAGAATATCAACTTGAATCTCTTTATCCATTGCTTTCTTTAATTGGGTCATTTCAGAGGGTGGGTAGATTTTGTTAAGACAGTTGAAATATTTAGGTAGGTAGAGGGGTGAGCGCAGTTGAAGAGTAAAGGCTGTTTGGGACAGACAAAAGAATAATAGCACTCTTTCAAGTGCTCTGCCACCAGCAGTAAAAGTCAGGAGAAGGACCTAGCACCAGGACACCTGATCTGTCCGGCGTAAGCGAGTGCTGAGTCAAAGGCCTGCAATTCAGGCCAGCGCTCAGGGGCACGGTCAGTTTCAGCCAGGCCCAACTCTCTTTCCCAGGTCCATGGCGTGGATGGCACCCAGAATCCAGGAGGGGAGTGCTGGTGGATACATCTGGGAGGGCCTGGTGGAGGACCATTTGCGTGCAGAAATAAGGAAATAGACATATTTGAGCTGGAAGAAAATCTTACATGTCTGATCCAATTCTCTCATTTCACAGATAAGGAAAAGGGGCCCCAAAGAGTGAAGATGGGATGTCCTGAGGTCATGAGGCTGGTTTACAGCAAGGATCTGGACTGGACAGCAGGGTGTGACCCTCAGCTGTCCCCATACTTGCTGCTTGACATTGGATAGGTTATTTAGGCTCTATGTGTTTTCTCATAAACACATAGAGGTTAGGTAAAAATGGTGGCGTGAGAATGAACTAATACATGTAAAGAGCTTGCATGTAGTAAGCTCTCCATAAATATTAATAATACTGGGCACAGTGGCTCACACCTGTAATCCCAGCACTTTGAGAGGCCAAGGCGGGTGGATCCCTTGAGGTCAGGAGTTTGAGAACACGCTGACCAACATGGTGAAACCCCGTCTCTACTAAAAATACAAAAAATTAGCCAGGCATGGTGGTGGGTGCCTGTAATCCCAGCTACTCGGGTGGCCGAGGCAAGAGAATCACTTGAACCTGAGAGGTGGAGGTTGCTTTGAGCCCAGATCATGCCACTGCACTCCAGCCTAGGTGACAGAACCAGATTTCATCTCAAAAAAAAAAAAAATTAATAATATAAAGCCCTTGTGTTGGCACTGTTCTCTTTTACAGCCAGAAAGAGAGAAAGATTACAGAAAATAAAAATATATTAATATATTAAAGGCATAATACTGTGAATTAATACTGATTAATTCAATATACTATTATATCAAAAACCAGGATACTATTAATAAATAATATATGGAAAACCACCATACACATTGGTAAAACATTAACATTTTCAAATCTCCAATCCAAGAATTTCCCCCAAATCCAGATTGTGCAGGTATTTTAGTGAATGATTCACCCTACAGAATTACTTATTACATTTTTCTTTAAACTTCAATGGATTTGTAGCTGAATGAGGGATCAGGCAATCACCAGACATCTTGGAAGGGCACATGATCCCTCAGGCCTTTTGTTGGAGAATGTTTAAAGAAACCTCTTCCTTCCCATTAGGGAGGCCGACCATGAGTCCCTTTATGTTGACAGTGAAGGTATCTGGGGCTACACCTCTTTCACATGCTCTGCCACCAGCAGTAAAAGTCAGAAGGCCCTGGCACAGGGCACACCTGATCTGTTCGACATGAGTGCTGGGTCAAAAGCCTGCAATTAAGGCCAGTGGCTGGGAGGAGGCCTGGTCCCAGCCTCTCCTTGATTTGCCTCACCCCACCCAAACACAGGTCATGTTCATCATCTGCTAGCCAGCAAGGAAGATGTGTGGGGTACAGGTTACAGGCACTGAGCCCGGAGCCTGACTCTCTGGGCTCTACCACTCGCTGTCTTCATTTCCAAAGACAAAGCACTTGACCTCTCTGAGCCTCCATTTCTCATCCATAAAATGGGGATGATGATAAAAGTGACTGCTTCATGGGATTGTTGAGAGGATCAACTCAAGTAATATGTGAAAAGTAGCGCATAATAAGTACTCTGTTTCATGTTTCTAATTTACTTTTTTTTTTTAGGTTTTTTACTGTGGTAAAATATATGTAACATAAAATTTACTATTTTACTCTTTTTAAGTGTAAGTGGCGTTGAATACATTGTGGCATTGAATACATTCACACTGTCATGCAACCATCAACACCATCCACCTCCAGCCTTCTTCGTCATCCCAAACTGAAACTCTACTCATTAAACAATAACTCCTCATTCCCGCTTCCCCTTAGCCTCTGGGAACCATTGTTCTTTGCCCATTTTTAAATGGAGGTTGTTGCTGGGTTGTGGGAGTTCTTTATTCTGGATATTAATCCTTTACCAAATAGATAATTTGATTTTTTTTCCTATTCTGTGGGTTGCCTTGACTATGTCCTTTCATGCACAAAATATTTTAATTTTGATGAAGTCTAGTTTACCTATTTTTTCTTGTATTGCCTGTGTTTTGGTGTTAATTCCAAGAAATCATTGCAAAATTCAATGTCATGAAATTTTGCTCCTTTCTTCTAAGAGTTTTATAGTTTTAGCTCTTATGTTTAGGTCTTTGATCCACTTTGAGTTAATTTTTGTTTATGATGTAAGGTAATGGTACAACTTCATCCTTTTGCATGTGGATATCCAGTTTTCCCAGCACTATTTATTGAAAAAAAGACTGTCTTTTCTCCATTGAGTGGTCTTGGCATCCTAGTTGAAAATCATTTGACCCTATATATTAAGGTTTATTTCTGATTTCATTGGTCTATGAGTCTATCTTTATGCCAGGACCACTCTGTTTTGATTACGGTAGCTTTATAGCAAGTTTTGAAATCAGGAAGTGTGAGACCTTCAACTTTGTTCTTCATTTTTCTGGATTGTTTTGGCTAGTCTGGGCCCCTTGAGATTTGAGAAAGAGTTCCCTCTACTGGCAGATCTAAGACAGTCTGTTGACTCAGGTACCTGATAATTTTTGAAGATGCATTTAAGAAGTTAAGCTATTGAGAATAAAAAAATCTTAGCTAGGCTTTATTTTATTTTTCTGATCGGTTAGAGACTCTTGGAGACTTCTGTTTTTTCTCAATCAACTTTACTGAGGTATAACTAAAAAAAAATAAAACATACTGATATGGCTTGGCTGTGTCCCCACCCAAAATCTCATCTTGAATTATAATCCCCATAATCATCATAATCCCCACGTGTCAAGAGAGAGACCAGATGGAAGTAATTGAATCATGGGGGCAGTTTCCCCGATGTTGTTCTCGTGATAGTGAGTGAGTTCTCACGAGATCTGATGGTTTATGTGTTTACTAGTTCTTCCTGCGTTAATTTTCCTTCCTGCCACCATGTGAAGAAGGGGTCTTGCTTCCCCTTCGCTTTCTTACACGATTGAAAGTTTCCTGAGGCCTCCCCAGTCCTGCGGAACTGTGAGTCAATTAAACCTCTTTCCTTTATAAATTACGCAGTCTCGGACAGTTCTTTATAGCAGTATGAAAACAGACTAATACATATACAGACACATACACCTAAGTAACCATCACTATCGCAATCAGGATATCAAATATTTCTATCAACCCAAAAAGTTCCTCTGTGATTTTTGTAGTCAGTCCCCACTCTTGATTCCCCATGCCCCAGGCAACCACAGGTCTGCTTCCCGTCATATAGACGAGTGTTGTCTGTGTTCAAATTTCAAATACATGGAATTGCACAATATATGCTCCTATGTCTAAATTTTTTTCACTTAGCATAATGTTTTCGAAATTCATTCATGTTGTATTTATCAGTAGTTTTTAGCATTGTATCGCACTGTGGTATTTCATTGTATATATCATCATTTGTTTATCCATTGACCAGTTGAACATTTGGGCTATTTCCAGTTTGGGGCTGTTTTGAATAAAGGTGCCAAGTTCAAGTCTTATTTGCAGACATATGTTTTCATTTCTCCTGAGTAAATACCTGCAAGTGGAATTTCTGGATCATATTGTAAGTGTATGTATAATTTTATAAGAAATTGCCAAGCTGTTTTCCACAGTGGTTGTATATCTCACCAGCAGCATATGGGAGTTCCACTTCCTTCACATCCTTTCCAACATTTGGTGTGGTCAGTCTTTTAAATTGTAGCCATTTTAGTGGCTGTGTTGAGTATATGAAAAATCATTGTTAGGTTTAGTTGTTCTTCTCATAGCAAGATCTTGAAGCCTTAAAAATATATTTTTAAAAATTTTAACTGTAATAAAAAACACATAGCATAAAATTGATCATCTCAGCCATTTTTGAGTGTAGTTCAGCAGTGTTAAGTATATTCACATTGTTGTACAACAGCTCTCCAGAATGTTTTCATCGTTCCAAATAGAAGTTCTACACGCATTGAGAACAGTAACACTTCATTTCACCTTCGCCAGGAGACTTTTAAAATTACACTTTTTATTTTGAGGTGCTTATAAATGTATATAGAGTTGTAAGAAATAATACAGAGATATCCCGTATACTTTTTACCCACGTTCCCCCAGTGGTAACATCTCACAAACCTACAGTACAATATCACAACCTATTGGAACCTTTTAAAAATACACACCTCTCAAAGTTGAGTGAGAAGTCACAGAAAACAGGCACCATTAGATCATGTCCTGTGCTCCACTGTCAATGAGACAGGCAGAATCTGAAGCAACAGAGGCTGTCCTAACCATAATGCCAATGAATACTCTGAGAATCACATTTCAGGGACCGCAAGAACCACTGATCCGTTAATATTGGCAACACCAATGCTTAGTGCTTCCAACCTGAAAATGCTGCATCTGGAATTTCAAATTAGGCATCCCTGATGAGAAAGCGAGATGCAGAGTGAAGGGCAAAGAGATGGTCAAAAGCAAGAGGTATATTCATTTAGACCTCTGCCAGTGGGACTGGCACTCGGCATGTCTTCTTTTCTCACCTAGACATTTCTGTCTTTCTGACTAGGAGTAATCATGGGTGGTGGTTCCGTTCAGGGAGAATGAAATAACTGTGGACCCCCAAGCTCATTTGAGCTAATAGCTTCAAAATACTTGGCTAGATGCCCAAATAAGTAATGAAATGGACTAGTTTTAGTTTTAGCTTTTTGTGCTTCCACTGTGCATCTCTGGTGGAGGGAAGGTTGAGCAGTGGAATGGCTAAGGTGCAGGGAGTCAGGGATAGGAAGAGAAAGACCCAGGTGATCTTCAGACTGGATAACCAGCCCCTGCGGGCTCTGGAGCTGATGGTAATGATAGGAAGCAAATCCTGAAGGTAAAGGTTATAAGACAGTCCTAAGGGCGGGAAGGGTGAGGAATGAAATCAACTGCAACGACAAATGTAATTTTTAAGATAACCAATGAGAAAGAAAAAGATGAAAATTAGCTTGATGAAAAATGGATATAGTGACTCTTTCCCCATTTCCTTTAGCATCTTTCAGAAGACGATTGTTTTAGGGCAGTCCCCACATGATGGTGACAGGACAATCACTCTTTTGGAGACCATTTTTGAAATTATGGCAAAGTCAAGGGCACCCGCTGTAAGTTCCTTCACATCCTCTTCTCCATCTCCGGCTCTTTGCCTGTTCTGAGCTCCTGTCTCTGAAGAATCTCTCTACTTCCATTGTGAGTTCATCTCCCTGTGCCCTTGGTCCCTCCTGCTGCCCTAAAGTCTCACTCTATCAGGAACGCATGCTCCCCTTGGATCTTCCAGCTCTCCTTTCCGGGACCTGCAAGCATGCTCGGATCGCCCCTTCCTTCAAAACACATGCCTTAGGCCTGCTCCCCAGTCACCTTACCGACCTCAACCCCTCCTTCCTTTCATTAGTAAACGTTTTAAAAGAGTACTATCACCAGCTACCTGTCTCCTTGACCTTGGGCCAGCTGCTGGTCGCCTTTTCCCAACACTGTTGCCTGAGGGCTGTCAGCGCCCTCCCTGTCGCTGCGTCCCCGGCCTTTTCTCCTGGATCATCGTCTCTGTTGCGCTGGACACTATGGACATGTTTCTTTCCTGTGTCACCCTGTACTTCCTGGGATTTTGTGCTGTCACCCTTTTCCCTTTCTCCTTTTCTAGGACATCTTTGCCACTTCGTCTGCCCCACAGATTTAGGTCTCTGCAGAAGTTCACTTCTGGGCGTTTTTCTCTTATTTCCTATTTTGTATAGTCTTTCTTCCAATAGTCTCGTCTGCTTCCTCTGTTTCAATTAAAGCCTCTAAGCAGATGTCTTTGAGTTTCATTGGTTAGACCTTTCTAAGGTGCCTAAATTGTGGGGTCGTGTCAGGATGAGATTGTGCTTTTGATTGACCTTTGTACCCCCTAGCATAATGTCCTAAATATAGTAGAAGCTCAGATGATATTTGCTGAATAGCATTTGTATCCCCAAACTGTTGGATGGTGGGATGTTGGGATCTCTCATTTTTTTTGTCTTTTTTTTTTTTTGGTAGAGATAGTGATATAGAAGTTAAAAAGAAATTGTTTAGGCAGATAGAAAGGGTAAGGAAGTCCTCAGTAATGTTTTCCTTTTAATGACTAGCAGCCCTCAAATCATTTCTTTTCTAACAAAGAGCAGCCTGTAACCTCAAGCTGCAGACATAGATAAGCAAGCTGGAAGCTTGCACCAGTAAATGCTGGCAGCTCTGCCAATAGGAAAAGGCTACCTGGGGGCCAGGAATGTTCAACATGGTGGCTCTAGCTTCCCTTTTCTTTGTCAACCAAGTGTACAGTAAGGAGCAGGCAACATGGCACCAGCCAGGTAGAGACCCCATCTGTATAATAAAAGATTAGGGTGGGATGGCTGGCCTCTTCGTGCACTACGCAAACATCACACTTGGTCTGACCAATCTCTTGAGCCCTGTGTAAATCAGACACTGCCTCCTCAAGCTCATCTATAAAACCCTGTGCATTTTACCACAAAACCGGAAGACCCACTCAGGTGCCTCCTGTCTCTGCAGGAGAGACAGCTTTTCTCTTTTCTCTTTCTTTCGCCTATTAAACCTCCGCTCTTAAACTCACTTCTTGTGTGTCTGCATCCTCGATTCCCTTGGCGTGAGACAACAAACCTTGGGTATTTAACCTAGACAATGACACTACTTCGATAGGATCTTGCTATGTTGCCCAGGCGGGTCTTGAACTCCTGGCCTCAAATGATCCTCCTGCCTAGGCCTCCCAAAGTGTTGAGATTATAGGTGTGAACTACTGTGCCCAGCCAGGATCCCTTGTTTTGATGGCTTCTTGACATTGTGGTGAAGGGAAGCCAAGTACATCTATAACCTTTCCCCTCCAAGACGCTGTCTCAAGAAACAGCCCTGGTTCAGGACAGTTGGTAGTCTGCCCTGTGCCAGTTCTCATAAATGACAGAGAAGCTTTCATGATAGAAATCCTGGGAGTAATTGAGTCATGATTGGCACCCCCTGCACTGTTCCAAACTGACAACAAGTGGGCATGGCAGCATACGCCTCTTCCAAGTGGCATCTAATTTCTCGAAGGTGACTTTACATTGCTTTACAGAGGCTGGCACACTGATTCAGGAGAGCCTACAGGGAGTCGCACCTGAGCCTGGTGCCTGACTGCAGCAGACAGCTGCCTAGTTAAGGCAAATTTTACAGTTAAATTGTGTTCTGCTTGGGAATTGGAAACTACTGCAGAAGGACAAATGCAAATGCAATTCCAGTGCAGGGCAGGAACTTGTTAAGAGACAGCCCTGCTGCAAAACCTGAAATCTCCCTGGTTTCTGTTCAACTATTGCTTTGGGGAAACTCATGGGCCATTTTCCGAGGGGCTTTAGGGGAGGGAGGACAGAAGTAGCTTCAGTGCAATATGAATAACATGGGCTTTGGGGTGTGACCATGTCCGTGTTATTACAAGCACAAGCATCAACCTGCCTGGTTTTAAATGCTGGCTCTACCACTTATAGGCTGGATAACCTTGGGCAAGTTACTTTAAATCTCTGAGCCTCAGTTTCCTCATCTGTAAGCTCTAAATAATAATACTTACTTGTTAGAAGTTAAAAATACATAGATATAAAAACCTTAGCCCAGTGCTTGACATATGATTAGCCTTCAATCAATGCTAGCCATTTCACCATTATTATTACTGAATAATTGTGAGACCTTGAGCAAGTCACTTAACCTCATGGTGTCCTTTTCTCCATTTCTTGGGGGTGGTTTTGTGAGCATTAAGTAAAAAAAAAAAAAAATCTATGAAGCGTTTGGCACAGGATGGGCCCTTCATAGGTGCTAGCTATTACTGTTATTATTATAAATAGCTGGATATAAACAAATTTGCTTCGCGTACCTTAGGGTAGTGGGTACCTGCTGGTTAGGGCTCCCTGGAGAGCCAAATACTTCCAAAAGAGCAAGAAAAGGACAAAGTCAGCATAAAGTTTAAGAGAAAAGTCAAGTAAGACGGACCTGGTTTTCCAGTAAATGATCTGACCTCCCTCCAGTGCGGCTTCCTTCTCTGTGAAATGGGGATTGCAATGACAATAGCCCTTCTGCGGAGTTGTGGTGAGGACCACCGTGCTTGTCAAGTGCCCAGACAGGAACTCTGACACACGGTCAGTGCCCATAAAATGTAGCTGTTGGTATTGAGAATGGTGGGCGGGGGGCAGGGTTAGTGCAGGATTATTGGGAAAGGGCTGAAGAGAGTGGGGAGGAGGGAAGGGGTGGGAAGAACAGGAGGGGGAGAGAGTTTTGCTGAACACCATCTAATGGAGATCCTAACTTGGAGGAGACAACTCTGGGTTTTGTCTGAGACTGCCTTTACCCTTCATGTGTCCTCTGAATGTATCTCTCATGGTGCCAAGCATAATGTCTTTTACAGAGGAGGTCATCAACAGATATTGATGGAATTAGAGGTTACCTCAGAGAGAGTATATGTGTTTGATCACTTCTTCAAGGTTCTGGAACTCAAGACCATGGTGTTCCAAAAAATGTTCATGTCTGGGATGGGTGTATGAGGTAGGGGGAGTCTCGGAATGCCAGCCATTCTTTCCCACCCATTACTGTGAACCAGAAGGATCTAATACATCTCCATGGGTAATGGTTTGATTCTTGACCAAAGAGGGTGGCACAAACCCAGAAGTGAGTCTTGTGAGAGCAACAGTCGAGCTCATTCAAAGTTCATTTGCAGCATATGCGGGGTGTCCCCACGACCTGGCAAGTCACAATTTAAAAGGAGACAGCAACACAGAAAGAAAGGAGTGAGTTTTACTCAGTGTGGTGCTGGGTGAGCCTGCACACTCGCAGGCCCGCTGCAAGAAGAGCTCTGTGAGCCTGGGATAGAGCTGAGTTCTACATCATCTGCTCATTGGCCAAATTGCAATGGGAAGGAAGGGCTGTTTCTTTTCCTCCCAGAACAGGAATTCTGAGAAAATCGATTCTCCCTCATTGACAATGCATACTAAGTGATTGAAAGGCCATTAAACCCATTAATGGGGTGCTCTTTAAATAAAATAAGTCCCTAAAAGGGATCTTAGACTTGGCAAAGTCAGTAGAGCTGACAGTGTGCTGGGCCTGCCCAGGGACTGTAAATATACCAGAACAAATATAGGAGAGCAGGAGGGGGGCATGCAGACAGAGGATAAGGGAGGCAGTGACGATGAATAGCGTGGTGCATAAAGGACAAATGTTGCCAGAAAAGCTTAATGGCTTTTATTTTATTTTTGACAGCATTTACAAAATGAGTAAATGAAGGGAAGTTTGCATCTTGATTTCAGTTAAACATTTGGCATTGCATCCCACCAAATTTCATGCACAAAATTAATTCAAATTGTTTTGGATGGAAGCGTGGTCACATGGGTGAAACTTGGCTGGCACTCCCTCCCTGAGCAGCAGGGGGAAGAAGGCGGCCCCTGCTGCGGTCAGCATGGTGGCAGAGCCTTGTTCTAATTCTCATCACAAACTGGGCTCCTCATTCTCTGGCTCCCCCTCTAATAATAATGATGATAATAATAATAATAACTTACATTAATTGATCACATACAAGTTCACGACATTTTATCTTATTAAGATAAAGTTAATCGGCCGGGCGCGGTGGCTCATGCCTGTAATCCCAGCACTTTGGGAGGCCGAGGTGGGCGGATCACGAGGTCAGGAGATCGAGACCATCCTGGCTAACACGGTGAAACCCTGTCTCTACTAAAAATACAAAAAAATTAGCCGGGTGTGGTGGCGGGCACCTGTAGTCCCAGCTACTCGGGAGGCTGAGGCAGGAGAATGGCGTGAACCCGGAAGGCGGAGCTTGCAGTGAGCGGAGATCGCACCACTGCACTCCAGCCTGGGTCACAGAGCGAGACTCCGTCTCAAAAAAAAAAAAAAAAAAAAAAAAAAAAAAAGTTAACATTTCTCCGTAGTTCTTTTGGCCCCAGACATTTCTCTTTACTCTGTCTTCCTTTTTAAGCAGCTGTTTCTATCACATCTGGGGACAAATGGGATAGAGTGCAGAGGATGTGGGGTCATGGGCAAATGTTTGGGAGAAACAAGAAGAGGCTTCGCTCCTCAGATGAGAAAGAATTTTTCGTGAGAGGCGATGTGAGCAGACAGGATGGAGGGCGAGGGTGGGGCCGTGCACCTGCTTTCCTAGGCAGAGGGACTGCCTGCACGTACCACAGCCCAGACAGGGAGTGGCCTGGGGAATCCCCACAGAGACTCCTGCCACCTGCATGGTTCAGAGCCAGAGAAGCCAGGTCCAGATGGACCATTTGGGCAAGAATGTAGACCCTCGGGCAGCGACATTGCAGACTGAGTGGGGTGAGCTGGCTGCCTGCTGTTTCGTCTTTTCACAGAAAATGTGAAAAGTGAGTTATGAGAATTTTTTTCTGGCACACCTAAGATTGTGGAGGCATTATTAGCTCAGTGAGTCTGCACCAAAATGCTGTAACGGACAGTTCGGAAAATGGAGGCAAAGGCAGGTAAAGCAGTGGAGCCAGACGGGAACTAACGCAGGAATGCAGGAGCCCCTCTGCTGAGATTCTGCCCACCTCCAAGGGCAGTGAGAGCTTCCTGGTTCTATCCAAGTTACTCTTTCATCGAAGGGAAGGACCACTTGGTAACTATGGTGAATGCAAATACCTTTTTGGAAATAAACAGCCCCTCTGAAGAAGGCACTGATATTCCTGAAGCTCTGTTTCTTTTTCTGGTGCTGCCCCATAAAAAGCTGATCTCATTCCTTCATTCATTGATTCTTTTGTTTATTCAGTGACCTGTGTTGAGAACCTATTATATGTCAGGCGCTGGGCAGACAAGCCTAAGTCAGGCACAGCCTCAGCTCTCCGAGAGCTTGGGTGCTGGTAAGGGTGTACACACACATAGGCAGTTTTTTTTCAGGGTTATTTTTACTTTTTAAAATGTCCTGAACATGCTCTCTTCGTTGATCTATCTCAAACAGCATTTAACTAAATCTTTTTTTTTTTTGAGACGTAGTCTCACTCTGTCGCCCAGGCCAGAGTGCAGTGGCGAGATCTCGACTCACTGCAAGCTCTGCCTTCCGGGTTCACGCCATTCTCCTGCCTCAGCCTCCTGAGTAGCTGGGACTACAGGCGCCGGCCACCAGGCCCAGCTAATTTTTTGTATTTTTAGTAGAGAGGGGGTTTCACTGTATTAGCCAGGATGGTATCGATCTCCTGACCTCGTGATGCCCCCGCCTCGGCCTCCCAAAGTGCTGGGATTACAGGCATGAGCCACCGCCCCCGGCCTAACTTAATTTTTAAAATGTATCAGATTCAAAGTTTAATATTTGATGTTTTAAAAACCAGTAAACTCAACATATATTTGGTCAATTGAGTTTTGACAAAGGTTTCAAGGCAAACCAATTGGAAAAGGACAGTTTTATTAAATAAATGGTGCGGAAACAACTGGATATCTGTTTTTTTAAAAAGAATCTTGACTCTTACCCCACACTATCACTTAAATGTAAAAGTTGGAATTATAAAACTTATAGAAGAAAAGATAGGAGTAAATCTCCATGATCTTGTCTTACGTAAAGTTTTCCTAGGACACAAAAAGCACTAATCATTTTTGTAAAAAGATAAATTTAACCTGATAAAATTAAAAATGTTGATTACGTGAAAGACTTTATAAGAAAATGAATAGGCAAATAAGATATTCACAAAACATATATATGACACAAAGCATGTATCCAGAATATATGAAGAACTCTTACAATTCAATAACAAGAAAAATAACTCAGTTTTTAAAATAGACAAAAATATGAACAATAACTGATATGGTTTGGATTTATGTCCCTGCCCAAATCTCATGTTGAATTATAATCCCCATGTTGGAGGAGGGGCCTGGTGGGAGGTGACTGGATCATGGGGACGGATTTCGCCCTTGATGTTCTTGTGATAGTGAGTGAGTTCTCGTGAGATCTGGTTATTTAAAAGTGTGTAGCACTCCCCCTTCTCTCTTTCTTCCTCTTCTGAAGTAGTAAAATGTGTCTACTTCCCCTTTGGCTTCGGCCATGATTTTAAGTTCCATGAGACCTCCCCAGCCATGCTTCCTGTACAGCCTGTGGAACTGTGAGTCACTTAAACCTCTTTTCTTTATAAATTACCCAGTCTCAGGTAGTTCTTTATAGCAATGCAAGAATGGACTAATGCAGTAACTTCACAAAAGAAAATATATAAATGGCCAAAAGCACATGAAAAGATGCTTAACATCACTAGTCATCAAGGAAATAGAAATTAAAACCACAACAAGGTATCACTACATACCTTGAGAATGGTTAAAATTTAAAAAGACTCACAATCCAAGGTGTTGGTGAGGATGTGGAACAATGAGAATGCTCATACATTGTTGGTGGAGATACAAAAATGGTCCAACTGCTTTGGAAAACATTTTAGTAATTTCTTATAAAGTTAAATATACTGTTACTATATTACTCAACAATTCCACTACAGTTCTTGTTAGTTAACCGAAAGAAACCAAAACATATGTCCACACAAAAATTTACGCATGAATTTATTGATAATCATTACAAACTGGATGTTTCCAGTTTACCCAAATGTGTATCAACCATTGAGTAGAGAAGCAAATTGTAGGATATCCACACAATGGATGTTCTTTTCCTACTCAGCAGTGAAAAGAAAAGGACTGCTGATGCCTGAAGCAAAACAGATGAATCTCAAATACATGATGCAGAGTGAAAGAAGCCAGATACCAAAGACCACATAATATTAATATGAGTTCATTTATATTAACTCATAGAAAAGGTAAAACTAATCTACGGTAGCAGAAAGCAGAGCAGTGGTCTCGGGGTTAGGGATGGGGGAGACTGACTACAAAAGTACACAGGAAAGCTTTTTGGTGATAGTAGTAGGCTGTTTCTTGATTGGGATGATGATTACATGATGGGTGTACACAGCTGTCAAGACTCATTGAACTGTCTACTTAAAGTGGAGGCATTTGTGTAGAGTTAGACCTCAAAAAATGGATTTAAAAATAACAAACAAGTAAAAAGTAATAAAAAAATTTGAATAAATAATCACATTTTATTTTTATCAAGGGTTCAAAATATATACACTAATTCCTTAACCAAATTTTCTCATAAAATAGAAAAGTGTTACATGTAAGAAAAGCTCCTCATCTTGGCCATGTTCTCGCTACTATGTAAGGCATTTGAAGGTGAATGATACACTCACCGTCAAACTCAGAAACAGCAGGGGAGGAAGAGCTCCCTTAAAATCCTTGAGGGAATCATTCAATTCCTACTTATTGCCTTTTTTTTTCCTTCCCAAATGCCCAGGAGAGGTAGGACACTGGCCATTTATCTACATAGTACCATGAAACTCACAAATATTCAATCTGCTGCCTCCCCTCTCCTTCCAGATTTCCACAGTGGTATAGAGTGTGAGACTGACTGGCTTCCCATTAGAGCCAGGAGAAGGGAAAAGGAATTTCCACACTGGCTTAAGAAAAGTACTGTCTGATGAAGAGTCAGCTTATTTTATTAACTGATGAAATGGCAAAAGGTTTATAATTAAACATACTATGTTTTGCTTTGAACATTATATTTCATTGACAAAAGTGTGCATTTTATAGCAGGCTGCTGACATCTGTTATAAACAAGGCTCTAGAATGGCGTCTGGGTGCATTCCCCCTTCCATAAAGCGAGATTAAAGTGCCTTTGTGCTGTTGGAGGGATGCCTACAGTGTTCCATGGAACACGCCTAGAAAACAGAAGCTCTGTGGACACCAAGTGCTTCCTGGGAGGAGTCCTGAAGGTACTGAAGGAGGACGGAATTAACTGCAAAACTAAGCTCTGTCCCCCTTTGGGAATTTGTTAAGTTGGCAGGGGTTGATTTTTTGTTCTGGTTTTCAAATTGAAAGGCCTCTTGCATGACCCATATTTTAGAGAACACAGAGGCAAATACCAAATTGTGTGTCCTTGTGTTATCTTAGATCATGAAACAATAGATTTGATTCCTTTGTAAGTTCCACAAAGAATCCCCCTTCACCTGGGCTCCTGTCTGGACGCTGGGGGGTTCTCATTGGCAATTTGCATGTAGTTCTGGGTGAGGTCCCCTATGGATCAATATCTGCCTTCACCCCTGCCATTTTGGGAGGTAGGAAATAGGCCCAGATGCACAGACAGTGGAAATAAAAACACTGCCCTGTCTAACTGTTATGAATATGTTGGGGGAGGTGTTGTGTGTGGTGGGGAGCAGGGACCTGTGCTGTTGAAGATCTGTTCCTGACCAAGTATCCCTGTGACAACAGAGGAGCTATTTCTCTCTGATGGAACAAGGAGTAAGAGAAGCCCCAGAGATATTCAAGGTCACCCTCTGTGTCCACTGCGTAGGCAAGCAGCGCTTCTCCCTGGGATTGTTTTTCTTTGTACTATCTTCAAAATATAGACAGTTTTTAAAGACCTATTCTTGGGCCTTATCTCTTCTCTTGACACCTGGCAATCTCATTTTCCTCCATCCAGCATCTGCTCTGCCCTGATACTGAGTCTGTGAAGGTGACTGTAACCCAGGCAGGGCCCTCTGTGTGCTCACAGTCAATACCGGAGGCCACACATGGCCCCTGATGTAGTGGCAAGTGTACTACAGAGGTGAGCTCGGGGTACCCACCACAGGGATGGCGTGACTGAGGGCAAGATGCAGGGGTCAGGGGAATGTTTGTAGAGATGTGATGATCTGAAGTTGGGGAGGGGAAGGGCATTCCAGCAGAAGGACCATTATGAGGAAAGGCATCATATAGCTTGGGTAATTACAAGTATATTAGCTTGAATTATAATATTACTAACAACCCCCATATAATTTACTCTATTTACTATGTGCATGGGGTCCTGTCCAAGCTTTCTTTTTTTTTTTTTTTTTTTGAGACAGAGTCTTGCTCTGTTACCCAGGCTGGAGTGCAGTGGTGCAATCTTGGCTCACTGCAACCTCTGCCTCCCGGGTTCAAGTGATTCTCCTGCCTCAGCCTCCCGAGTAGCTGGGACTACAGGCGCCTGCCACCATACCTGGCTAATTTTTGTATTTTTAGTAGAGACGGGGTTTCTCCATGTTGGCCAGGATGGTCTCAATCTCTTGACCTCATGATCCACCCTCCTCGCCTCTCAAAGTGCTGGGATTACAGGTGTGAGCCACCATGCCTGGCCCAAGCTTTTTAAAATACTTCTACTATCCATCAAAACCCAGTCCCAATGATACTTCCCCCAGTAGTGTCACTGGGGTCATTCCTGACTTCTCTTCGTGGAAACAACCTCACCTTCCTCTGGACTTTCATAGCATATGGCTTAGGACATTGATTTTCTTAACTTGTAGCCTAGTTAATAAAGCATTCTTGATAAACTGTGTTTAGCTATAAGGTCTGAGGGTCTGGATACCAACAGAGTCATGTTTCAGCCCTCACAGCACTCAATAGAATATCTTGCACATATTTGCTACTAAAAAAAAATGTGTTTTATGAATGAATGAATGAGTGAGTGAATGGTCTCTTCAGGTGCTATTGTGGGAACTCACTATCACTTTTTCCTTCTCAAAGCCACTAGTTGAGATTTAGAATTCAAACCCCCTTTCTGCTGAGTATAAGTTTTGTAGAGGACAAGGCATCCCCACCGCTGTCCAGGGCCATTGCATATCTTCTAGCTCGGCCCAGGTTAACCCTGTGCAGCAGGCTGTTTGAATCTTCCTTCACTTCCCTCACTTCCTCTTTTTTCTAAAGCCTCATTCCTGGAAAAGTTATTTCTCAGAGTTCCCTGTCCTTCTATCTAATGGCTTCTAGGTGCCCCCTTGATTTCAGGGTGACAATGCCTTTCTTGAAATCACCTCACCCCAGATAATGAACTCCCTGAGTTTTGCCCAGAGAATGTTCTAGATATTCATACCTGGTACACAGTGTTTCTCTCCTCCCCCTTCATGTCTTGGAACTGAATTCCTTTAAATGCTTCAAGCTTCGCACACCTGCCCCTGCCTTCCGTCTTCCCTGGATCTTACCTCTCCCATGGCCCCTGAAAATCAACGTTTATAAAACCTTACATTTTGAGTAATCTTGGTTTTTTTTCCATTCCATATATCATGAAAAGCACTTGGCTAATGTCTCACGTGATAAGAAAGAGTTGCTTTTGCTTCATTCAGCTCCACGTTGCTCATATTCTGTCCTATTCCCTTATAGAAATGACTTTCCCCTTGAGCTCCTTCAGATAAACTAAAGCCCAGAGTTTCATTTCATGGGCACTGATATTAATGAGCGCACATTATATGCCAAGCATTGTGATAGTTTGGTGGCAAAAGCAGACGTGTGGAGAAGAATTTATGTGTTAAGTGCCCAGGGAGCAGGAAAGAGTGTGTGCGGGGGGAGGTCAGATTTCAGGGAGGTTTCATCCAGCAACTGACTCGGGAGCTCAGTGTTGCTGGAGAAGATGGAAGTCGCTAGGTAAGGTGGATGGGATAGTGGTGGGAGGAGATGGAGAGCATTTCAGGCAGAGTGGGAAGATACAGGACTGGCCTTATTTATGAAGCCCTTTCTCTCTCTCTCAGGATTCCTGCTCTGCTGCCTTGGGAATTTCACTTATCAGACATCTGGTCTCCCCAACTCTAGTTTAAGTGTCTTAAGAATAAAGATGCTTGTCATTTCCTTGGGATTCCTTAGGAAATTACTAGAAAGTAGCAGGCACTATTAAGTACATACGTATTGAAAGATCACCTTATATCCTATAAATATGTACAATTATTATTTGTCAACTAAAATTAAAACTTTAAAGAAAGAGAAAAAGGAGAGCAGATGCTGGGTAGGTGTTTGATGAGGGAGTGACGAGGGAGTCTGTATGGGAGGGTTCCTTTAAATGGAGTGTTTCTCCTCCTGCATAAAGATAGCTCAACTCCTGCCTTGAAATGAAGAGTGAACAGACGATCAATAGCTTCTTGCATCTGGCCTGGGTGTGGTAACGTCTAGGCCATTAATATGCTGTTGGGCCCTTCCCACCGACATTTGTTTCCCGAAGCTGTGCTGCAGCATTTCTGAGTTGCTTGGCTTTGCTTCCTACCTTTGCACACCCTCCGGGAGGAAGGGCTCTCTCTCTCATTCTCTCCCTCTGTTTATGAACAAGGTAATGTGTGTCAAATTGCCTTGGCTTAACCAGGCAATTGTGCGCCTTTAAAAGGTACCAGGAAATGTTTCTCTGCGGTCAGATTGGCCCATAATGCACATCTGTTCTCTTGACCAAACTCCAGCAATCTGCCCTGGCTTAGCTGCAGGCCGCACAGCCTGCTCCTGGCTGGAGTCCCAGGCCCAGCAGGGGAGTTTCTGCGAGGTCAGCCACCTGGGTTTCTGGCTGTCTCAAGGCACCGAGGGTGCTGGTCAAAGGACTCAAGATTTGTGGTTCCCACAGCGTCAGGGCATCCCCAGGAAATCTACAAAAACTCTGTGGGGACAGGAGGAAAAGGAGGGGAGAAGTGAAGAGGATTTGTCTATAGAGAAAGGATGTTCACTGCTTTGGGGAAGTTTTGAGTGAAACTGAAACCAGTATCTGCGTGGGTTTTCCTTTTAGAAGATGACCTACAAGAGGGATGAATTCAATTTATGA
The DNA here is from genome assembly GCF_028858775.2 of Pan troglodytes. Taxonomy (NCBI): domain Eukaryota; kingdom Metazoa; phylum Chordata; class Mammalia; order Primates; family Hominidae; genus Pan; species Pan troglodytes. Next base: position 32,320,898 of record NC_072404.2, read on the forward strand.
GTGAAAGCCCAGACGCATTTTATATTTCCCCAAACTCTGGCTTCTGCACTTAAGTAAATCCCTGAGAATAAGGTGCAACGATGACCTGGATGGAACCGTGTGGAATTGAGCCCAGTTGTCTCCACGGAGAGTCTCATTTCCAAACACCTCCAAAGGATACCCAGCACCCCGCAACCTCTCCCCAGCTCACACCACCAGCCCGTCGATGTTCCTGGGATAGTCCCGGTGCCTCCTGCCTGGTGTCCTTGCATCTGCCCTTCCCCCTCCACAGTCTGTTCTCAACACCAGCACCAGGTTGCCTGTTAAAGTAGGCCAGATCATGTCACGACTTTGCTCAAGACTCCCCAAGGACTGCCCACCTAAGGCAGAACAAGTCAAGATCCCCCTATGGGTATCAAAGCCCCCGACTCCTGATCTTGTTACCTCTCCGAGCTCGATGCATCCCCTCCCGTTGCTCACTCTGCTCCAGGCACACTGACCTTCTTAGTGTTCCTCTGTTTGGAGCACTCTTCCCCCAGGTGTCTGGACTGCTTGTGTTCTCTGCACAACTGCCACTTTAGGTGGCTCCGGCACTGTCTTCAGGTCTTTGCTCACACATTGCCTCATGCATGAGGCCTTCGTGTCAGCCCCGTGTGAGATGGCTCTGGTGGCCACCCAGCACTTCCAATTCCTCTCCCCTGTAGGAGCTTTTCCACAGGACTTACCACCCTCTGACATATTATAGATTAACCTCTTTTTAAAATTTTTTATTTTTTGAGATAGGGTGTCACTCTGTCGCCCAGGTTGTAGTGCATTGGTGCCATCTCAGCTCACTGCAGCCTCAACCTCCTGGGCTCAAGTGATCCTCCCACCTCAGCTTGTAGCTGGGACTACAAGCGTGTGCCACCAAGCCCAGATAATTTTTGTATTTTTTTGGTAGAGACGGGGTTTCCCCATGTTGCCCAGGCTGGTCTTGAACTCCTGGGCTCAAGTGATCCACCCGTCTTGACCTCCCAAAGTGCTGGGATTATGGGTGTGAGCTATCATGCCTCGACAGATTTTACTTTTTTTTGTTTTTTGAGACGGAGTCTTGCTTTGTCACCCAGGCTAGAGTGCAGTGGCGCGATCTCGGCTCACTGCAACCTCTGCCTCCCGGGTTCAAGCGATTCTCCTGCCTCAGCCTCCCAAGTAGCTGGGACTGCAGGCGCGTGCCACCACACCCAGCTAATTTTTTGTATTTTTAGTAGAGATAGGGTTTCACCTTGTTAGCCAGGATGGTCTCGATCTCCTGACCTCGTGGTCCACCCGCCTTGGCCTCCCACAGAGCTGGGATTACAGGCGTGAGCCGCCGCGCCCAGCCCAGATTTTACTTTTTGTTCTTCTGTTTATCTCCCTGCAACTGGATCTTATCTGTGGTTCCCTGTTGGATCCCCAATGCCAGGACCACAGCTGGCACTCAGTAAAAATGGGTGGAGCAAATGAAGAAGTGACAGAAAGTTGAATCTGCCTGAGAAGGAGATATAAGACAAAAATCCTAAAAAGCTGAAAAGATACAAACAGTGACATCATCTGAAAACAAAAGAGTACCCTGGACTTGATCTCAGGTTGTGAACCATGACTAGCGCAGGAAAGAACAGGAGAGAGGATGGGATGGAGGTGTCCCAGCACAAACTCAACATTCTGGGGAAGAGGTAATCCACTGCCCTTTGCTTCATTTAGAAAGTGGAACTGCTGTAAGATGCAGGCATTAGTTAGGAAAAGTAGAAAGGGAGAGTTAAACATAAATATTCATCCACTTTTCATTTAATACATACCTATTGATTGTGTGCTCTGTGTAAGCCACTCAGAAGAGGCTATGGAAGACCCCATTGAATTTTACTTCATTATTTTCTTTCATAACTTACATTATATGCATTATGTGTGTTCTTATGAATATACCAACGTGGCATAATACTTTGAGCCTGGGTTTTGAAATAGACAGGCATGGGTGTGAATCCCATTCTCTGCACAACGTTGGGTGTGTTCCTTCACTTCTGAAACCTTCTAAAATGGTTATGGCTATTATTTTTTGAGAGTTCACTGGGTTCTACGCACTGTACTAAGTACTTTTCATCTATTATCTCATTTAATCCTTGCTAAAGCTCACAGATGTGGGTAGTGTCATCTCTGTTCTACAGGTGATGGAACTGAGGCAGAGTGGGGCCAGGCAAACTCACCTGGGGCCCCTCAGCTAGTGGGTGGTAGGGTCCAAGGCAGGTCTGCCTCTAAATTCCTGCCTTTAGCCAATTCATCATCAGTCTTCCTCATCTGTGCAATGGGGATCATTTAACACGGCTCCACAGGGCTGGGCTGTCCTGGGTGCCAGTGTCTCTGTGAAGCGTGTTATAAACCTGAAGATCTGTAGGGCACTGGCTGCTGTCAGAAGCCCTCAGCCTGTCCCTCTTCCACAGCAGGTGCTGCCTGTGAACCAGTGTGGGTGACACTCCTGCAATGCCATCGCACTTCTTGTAGGCTCAGAGGGGCTGGAAGCAGGGCCTGAATGGGAGCTGAGGGAGGGTACAGTGCTTGTGGCTTTTCCCCTGGGCAGCTTCCCTGTAGGAGCTTTGGCTTCTGCAAGCCTCAGGCACAGAGGGGTAAGCAAATGAGGAATCTTCACTCCAGGTTGGATCCTGACCCCTCCCCACCCCACAAAGCTGGGAGCAGCGGCAGTGGTTCTGGAGGACGTGCCGGTCTTTGCTCCTCCACACTTGGGAGAAAGCTGTGCTTTTCTGCCTCTTCTTGCCACTGTGGCCTGGGTGGAATCAATGCCATGTGTGAAAACAGCTGTGTGCATCTGGGGCGGGCACTGTGTAGGCCAGTAAGAGAACAGGCAAGTGGCCCGAGGACTGGCTACTGCAGGCACTTCGATCACCTTTAATTATAGCCGCTTAACTGGCCTCTCATTAGAAATACCCCCACGGATCTCTTGTCTGATTGATAAAATCTTCCCATCTATCTCCAGCAACGGATCCCTCCAACTTCTTCTTAAAAGCTCAATCAGAGACTTTGCCTTAACTGGGGGAGGGCCGGGGTGCAGGTGGGTTAAATGCAGAAATTTCTGCTGACTTCAGAGTGGTTGTTTCTGGAACTCAACGGCTTTGGGTTTTTAGTTAGTTTGTTTGTTTTTAAACAAACTGTCTCTGAGGTTAGTTTCTAGGGTATTAATCTCCTATGCTTGGCAATTACGTGCATTTAGAAAGTGAGTAGAATTTGGTTCTCCTGGAATAGAACTAATTTACCATTTGTGGTTAACAGGAAAGCTCAAGAGACTGTGGGGTGCAGAGCAAATATGTTTCTCCTTTCTTGGATGTAGACCCTTGGCCCGTGATACTCACACCAATGGTAGCTAAATTAGAGCAACTGGCTTGTTTATTTTTGATACTTTATAGCCATTCTGTGTTTTTTCTTTCCTGTTGCCTTAGAGAGGGAAGAGAAACAGTTATAGAACACTCATGTTCTGGGCTGCTTATGTGTATTATTTAGTTTAATTCTTGTGACAGCTCATGAGGAAAGCGTCATAATCTCTACATTTCTCAGATGGGAAACTTGACTGAGAAAGTGTCTTGCTCAAGGTTACTGTTAGTGGAGGAGATGGGATTTGAACTTAGGTTGGGCTGGCCCCAAAGCCTTCCTCTATGCCCTCTGTTTCCCAGGCCTCCCTTGGACTAAACACGGCATCAACGGAGGGCTGGAGCAATTGCTCTTAAGCTCAGCATGGCGACAGCGTGGCCCTGTATGCCGCGAGGTTGCATACAATTTTTTTTGTTACTACTTCATGTTGTGAATAATATGTTTTTTTCCCATAGAGTGAATTTGTCTCTCTCTCACCCACTTGTATTTTGATGTTTCTTTGGAAGGTGGTAACTATAAACAGACTGGATTGGATGACCTGAGTTCCCATCCCAGCTCTGCCATGAACCCTCCCACATCACAAGTTCTTCGTTGATAAAATTGGGGTCCTAAAAAGAAAAAGAAAAAAAATTGGGATCCTAATAGTATTTATTCTTCGTTGTTAATGGTGAAGTGAGGTATCCCCCACAAGGCGTGTAGGTACAGAGGGAGGCTCTGTGTGAACTGATATTACTGAATGGAAAGGAAAAGGGTGTCATCACAGCTGGCACCCATGGCCGTGCTGCTCTTGTGAAAATCACCTGTCACCTGTGTCAAGGCAGGATGAAGCTCTGAGTCAGAGCCGAGGTCTGATGAGGTAGATTCTGCTGGTGGTGGTCTCTCTCAGCCCTCAGCACTCACCCTCTGGCAGCAGATAGAAACAGCTTATCAGAGTTTACGTACTTTGAAATGAATAAGAGGGTGTACATTTCTGAGTCAGTGCTGTAATGTATTAGTAATAAAACATGGCCAACAGAAACCCTTCCTATTTGGAAAATGATTACTGGCATTGAAGTTTGACTTTGATTGTTGTGCTTTACACAGTATATTACTTGGGGAAAGTATAAGCTCTTTTTTCTTTGCAACACCTCTTACCTTCTCTTGCCTGCTGCCAAATATCTATGTAATTTTGGATATGTTAACTCATTTATTTGACAAATATTAAACCTTATCTTCCTAGGAACCTAGACCTGCATCCTATACATGCAAAAGGAGGCCAAGTTCTAGTGCAGGGAGACATCCACTTACATCATAGGCCCATCACTTCAAATCAGACATGGGAACTATGTTGGAGCCAGGAGAGGAAGCAGATATCTGTGTCTGGAAGACAGAAGGAAAGCAAGGGAAGCTCTGAGATGGAGGAAATGCAGGGAGGAGAATGGGAGGCTAGTACATCTCCCAGCTTCCTAGAGTAACAAAATTAAAAATGTTGGAAATATTTTAAGAGAATTATCAAATAGATGAAGCCAACTCTGTAAGTTGTGAAACATAAAAATCATGGTTCATTGGCGGGGCTCCGTGGCTCACGCCTGTAATCCCAGCACTTAAGGAGGCCGAGGCTGGCAGATCACGAGGTCAGGAGATTGAGACCATCTTGGCTAACACGGTGTTAGCCCTGTCTGTACTAAAAATACAAAAAATTAGCCGGGCGTGGTGGCTGGCACCTGTAGACCCAGCTACTGGGAAGGCTGAGGCAGGAGAATGGCATGAACCCGGGAGGTGGAGCTTGCAGTGAGCCGAGATCGTGCCACTGTATTCCAGCCTGGGCAACAGAGCGAGACTCCATCTCAAAAAAAAAAAAAAAAAATCATGGTTCATTTTTTTTCACAGCAGTTTAAAAGATCTCAAGATTTTTGTTGATAGAAAATAAAACAAGGAAAACTATGTCCAGTGGATGAGATGGACCTGAGTTCCCAGTGTACAGGGTAAGGAGACCCAGAGTACCAGCACTCCATTGTGTTAGGGCCACACACCCACCTCCCACCCCCAGAAAGAAAATGGTACATGTGGTGGATTTGATTCTTCTCCAAATTTTCCACCTCCTTCATCGATTCATGATGTAATCCAATCGTACATCCACAGCCTTCCCACATGACTCCTGGAGGAGCTGGCGGCACATACATCCTCTCACCACTGACATTAGGTTTAGTCATGCAACTTGCGTGGTTGATAGGAGGTTAGTGGTTGTGATACAGGTAGAAGTTTTAAATATGCTTGGGTTTTGCTTGCACTTAAATGTGCTTGGGTTTCATTTACACTTCTGTCATCTACTGTGAGAAGAACATGCCCTTGAATGAAATGCTCATGTATGAAAATACAAAGATGTGAAGGTATCAGTCTGGAAGAGCTATAACCCCAAATTATCTCAGTGATCCTTTTTTTTTTTTTTTTTTGGTGGCAGCTTTATTCAGATATAATTCAATACCATAGAAATCAACCATTTAAAGTATACAATTGGCCGGGCGCAGTGGCTCACACCTGTAATCCCAGCACTTTGGGAGGCCGAGGCGGGTGGATCATGAGGTCAGGAGATCGAGACCATCCTGGCTAACATGGTGAAATCCTGTCTCTACTAAAAATACAAAAAATTAGCTGGGCGTGGTGGCAGGCACCTGTAGTCCCAGCTACTTGGGAGGCTGAGGCAGGAGAATCCCTTGAACTGGGGAGGCGGAGGTTGCAGTGAGCCAAGATCGCACCATTGCACTCCAGCCTGGGCAACAGGGAGAGACTCCATCTCAAAAAAAAAAAAAAGTATGCAATTAGCTAGTTCTTTATATAGTCACAGTGTTGTGCAGCCATCACCATAATCAATTTTAGAACATGTCCATAACCTCCAAAAAAAAACCCATATCTTTAATGATTACCTCCCACTCCCCCAACTCCTAGACCCTCTCCCCAGTCTTAGGCAATCACTCATCTACTTTCTGTCTCTATGGATTTGCCTGTTCTGGACAGTTCATATAAATGGAATCATGCAATAGGCAATATTTTGTGACAAGCTTCATTTGCTTAGCGTGTTTTCAGGATTTATCTATGTTGTATTACTTATCAGTACCTTATTCCTTTTCATTGCCAAATAATATTCCATTGTATGGATATACCAGATTTTATTCATTCATTCATTTGCTGATGAACTTAGTGGTACTTTTGACATAACTGTTAAAATACATAGAAGGAATAAGAGAGGTTCAATGTGCTTATGACTTTATAGGACAAATGACTTTATTGCAATGTACTGTTCCATCCATGCATTAGTTCCATTTCTCATAGTAAATAAATTGGCATGTGATTTACTATAAGTCTCTCTGAGACTTACTTGCCTAAACCAGTGTCCCCAGGTATAACCAGCTTGCAATCATAGATAAAGTGATGTGTCTGTAGAGCTGACGCCAGAGTCTGGATGGGTAAATTTTCGAAGGCAAATGCTCCTTCAGATACGGGGGGTCCAGCCAATCTTTCTGGGCTACTGCCTGTGATGTTTATTATGGGCTTAAAAAATTCTACATAGTTTATGAAGTCTGAAAGCTTCTTTCCGTGAAACATAGTAATTAAATCATTTCTTTTATCTGTTCCCTTGTGTGTGATGATGGTATCAGAAATCTCAGTGTTACTTCTTCCTTCCTGGCCTGAATTCTTGGACATCTCTATTTTATTGAGCTTGTGAGTTTACCAATGCCCAGATTCAAATACATCTGTGTATATCACTCACATTCCACAAAGGAGCTCTGTCATCTGGATTATAATGAAGACACCACAGTGAGTAAGGGGACTATGGAGTCCTGCCAGGCCCAAAATGTGACATGTCAGACTAGAGCAATTTTCTGTGGAGTGGTGACAGTTAACCATAGGGTTGGAGTAAATATCTCAAGAGTGTGCACTATTAAAAAACCCCCAATATTTTGTCTCATTGCTTTGATTTATTTTTGTCCCAATTATTTAATTTAGATCAAATGTCAATTATTATTAAAGGAGGGCAAGAGGACTTTATCTTATCAGAAGTGTTCAGGGGAAGGAGGAACATGGGTTTAGAAAGGCTAAAAAATACTATATTAAAATAAACTCTACAAAGTAAACCCAAGTGCCTACAGGACCAGACAGGAAGAGCCAGTCAGATAGAAGAAATGGAATGGACTTGGGCCACGATCTCTTATCATAAGCTGATAAAATTAGACATAAATAATCAAATGGTGGATAAAAATATACTTAGATGTTATGAAATTTACTCTTGAACAACGCTTTGATAAAAGAGAAAATTGAAAGGTAAATTATAAAGTATCTAGGAAGCAAGGGAAAGTAGAATAGTTTGTGTGAATCTGGGGCAGAGTGAAAGCTGTACTCAGAAGAAGAAGTATAGCCTGAAATGCCTGTATCAAGGGTCAGCAAACTTTTTCTGTAAAGGGCAAGAGCTTTGTGGACCCTATTGTCTCTGTTGAAGATTCCTTTTTGTTTTGTTTACAACACTTTAAAATGTAAAAACAACTCTTAGTCCCCAAGTTGTACAAAAACAGGTTGTGGGTCTGATTTGGCCCACGCATAATAGTGTGCTGACCCTTGCTTCTGTTATTATAACGGACAAAAAGGTAAAAAATAATCTAAGTAATAACCTTAAGAAATCAGAAAAATGATGACAACAATGACACAAAACACAGGAAATTATAAAGTAAAATTAATAAAGACAAAAGCTGAAACAAATGATATAGGAAATAAAAAATTGTAGAAAGAGTGAATAAATCCAAAAGATGGTTGTCAAGACAAGTAAAATAGAGGATCCTTTTGAAGTTAGACTAAGAAAACGGAGAGAACAAAAATATACAAGATTAGCAATGAGAAAGGGAGATATGGATACGGGAGAGATCAAAATAAAATCTAAGAGAACATTGCATACAGCTCTTTGACAATAAATTTGAGCATCTAAAATAAATGATTTCCTAGCAGACACTAACAAAATTGATCCCAGAAGAAATGAAAACTTGAGTGGGCCAATTACTATAGAAGAACATTGATTAAAGATTTACCATTGAAAAAGGCACCAGAATTAGATGGGTTCACAAAAACAAATAATTTAGTTTTTAAAATACCATTCAAGCAATAGAAAAAGGAAAAAAGTTCAGTAAGTTTCTTTGCTTAGAAAATAAAGAGCGGAAAGTTCGGGCACAGGAGTGGCAAATTACCTTGAGTGCCAGCTTGCAGCAATGGGTAGTGAAAGAGATTATGAGGCCCAGTTGAGATCCAGTGGGAAAAAACTGGGGATTAGTTTGCCATTCCTGACTCAGCTTGGAAAATAAAGTCAAATGGATCTTATATCATGTTTTCTGCAGAGATAGCCAGGAATTACTCTATGATGTCCTATGGATTTCTGATCAATTTATTTGAGAAAACTTCTACATTCAGTAATTTACATCCTTCTAATGACCATTCAGTAGCCATATGAAAATCATCTAGATTAGGCTCCCAAACCCAAATCTAACTTTGCATTAATCATCAGTGCTGTGGGTGTAGCGCATTGATCAGAGAAGCCCAAGGTTACAGAGCCAAAGAACTCATGGGATATTTCCCAGTGACAGGACCATCATAAGAAGGGTTGTCTTCCTTGTCTCTGATGCCTTTGCTGATTTGTAGCTGAACAGAAATCCTCCCGTTTCATTCATTGGTCTAACCGTGATCTCAGGGCTTTATTTTCCTAATTCGCTAAACACAAACGCAACTGAACAACATCTCTTCCACTCTTAAAGGGCAGCTCATTCTAGTGGCTGTGCTGGCCAACCCTGCCTGGGCTTCCCCAAGTCCATCACATCTACCCCTGTAGGTGGAAAGAGCAAAAAAGAGCCAGACACGGCAGTAAGGAAGGAAGAAAGAAAGAGGAACTGCCACTGCAATGAGTAAATCTTCATTATTATAAAAAAGGGAATCATCACTTTACTATCTTCATTTTTATGATGAAGTAAAATAAAATGGAAAGAAAGAGCGAGAGAAATGATTGCTTGGTAAACGGCCTCAAACCTAGCACGTGTTTATTTAAGCGTCTCTGCAAACATAACCCAGGATGTCCGTTAAATCAGCAGGCATGTCAGTTGGCACTTCTGGTTACAAACCATTTTACGGTCATACATCATTCATAGCCGTAAAAGCCATTTGCCCTCTGTCACCCAACCAATCAGGATTCAGCCAAGGGGAAGCTGAGCAGTAGCCCGGCAGTTTTCTTTGGGCTCCTCTGCGTTTCCGCAACCTGGTTCAGCAGAATGTCACAGAAAATTAACTCCCCTGGGTTATCAAGGACCCCTCCTCACTAAGGAGCAATATAGGATTTCAGGCTAATATTTACCCCTCCCCAAGCAACACCTTGTGATGTGCCAGAAGAGGCAGAAGCGCAACAGGCATCACACACCAGCCCTGGGTAACACCTGCTGCTTTGAACTGTTGGAATGAAAGGCCGAGGAGGGGACGCTGCCAGTCCACGTCTCGGCGATTCACTCCCGCTGCCCGCTTGGAGCAGACTTGAAATTGATGTCAGCGTCTAAGCCACCCAGTGAGTGACCTTGGCCTGCCCTTGCTTCACTCTTGCAAGTTCTCATTTTTTCATTCTTGCTTCCTCACTATCATTCCATTACTGAAACTGAGATGCCTGCCAAGGCCTGCCGACTACCTGGGCCCTGCTAACCACGTGTCTTTGGGTCCTCCCCATAGCCTTTGCCTCCGGGATGGTATTTCACTTGAAATGCCTCTCCAAATCTGTGTTCTCTTTACATCTATTATTTGTTAACTCTTTCCTATGCACTTCCTCACTTATGAATAAAGCCCAGCAGCAGTTGTCATAACCCCAGTGGGTGCTGGGACAGCCCCATCTGGTCCCCCACTCTATTTCTGTTTGGACAGTTCACATGTCTTCCCGCCTCTCCAGTCGTAACAGGCTAGGATCAATTTTCCAGTGGCAGCTTGGAAATAATAGTACAAAATGTATATTAATACAGAAATATATTGTGAAACTGTCCTTAAACAAACAAATGAGCCACTTTAAAATATTACTGCTATAAATGACCATGACAGTAGCACAGCACATATAATAAAAAATAACTGCTGAAGAGAAGCTGCTGAATTACTATAGTAATAAACCAGATGTGATTATTATCATTTAACACGGTCATTGAATACCATGAATCCCTGAAGCCATTAAAATATTTATGATTAAACATTTGCTATTCCTTATAACAGAACATATAGTTGGGTACTAAAAAACTGTTAAAGTATTATTTCAGCTAATATATGCCAGTTCTATAATAGAGGTCAACCAAGATTGCCTGAATCCTTCAAAAGAGGGACAAACAGCTGCCTCTCCATATCTTGACATATTGCAGGATGTTTATGCTAGCATTATATACTCTCATGGTACTGGGTAGCGTGTATCAACTATACACTACTAAGCTGGAAATATGTCCCTCTTCTATATGTTCATGGGCAGATGTGGGCTTGGGGACTGTTCTAGTCATTCTCCTAGAGAAAAAGCAGATGGAACAGATGCTTTCAAAGCCCTGTTCATAGCCTCTTGGCACTAATCTCGAGCATCCTACAGCAAGTGTCTCCACCAGCAGGCCCGCGCCCACGCCTAAAGTACCAGGGGATTAATGCCTCTGCGAGTAGCCCTCGGCTATGGCAGGTGGAAGTTGGAGAATAAATATCTTGGCCACGTTTATAGACATACCTCTTGCTTGAAATCAATCCCTTCGCTGTGCTCTGGATACCCTGGTTGCTTCCCGGATGATTGTTTTCAGTTAAAATTTTAGGTGGGAAGATGGCTTTAGCCCAGGAGTTTGAGACCAGCCTGGGAAACATTGGGAGACCCCCATCTCTCTCCAAAAAAGGAAAGAAAAGAAAAATATTAGGTGTGGCGGCAAACATCTGTAGTCCCAGCTATTCAGGAGGCTGAGCTGGGAGAATCACTTGAGCATGGGAGGTCGAGGCTGCAGTGAGCCATGATCCTGCCCACTGTACTCCAGCCTGGGCGACAGAGTATAACCCTGTCTTACCAAAACAAACAAACAAACAAAAACAACACAAAACTTCAGTTAAATGTAAGGTGGGGTTTCTTGTGCTGAAGAAAAATATTACAATCAGTGTCTTAAGTTTAATGAGATACTTCTGCACGCAGGGCCAATCTTCCAGGGTGTTTGCTTCTTGTCTCTTGCTCCATTTCCAGGTCCAGCTTCATCAGTTGGGGGGGGAGGTGTTGATGCCAGGAAGGAAACTCATCCACTGGATGTCCTGTTCTGGTAGTAGCCCAGAAGTGGGTGGACTCTGTGTTAGAAAGAAGAACTGAGTGAGAATTCATCACCATCACTTGGGGCTTATCTGGATATTTCAATTATTCACGTTATCTTTTCCATAAAATCCAGAATTGGCTATTTGTTTTCAGATGAATGCTGACAGTAAGGGCCTTTCCTTATGTCTTTAGGGACAAATGTTATCCAAAAAATAAAGTGCTTGAATTGTTGAACTCTAATAGGGAACAACATGGTGAAAAGAAGAAAGGCAGGAATTTTGGGGAGAGACTTGGATTTCAGTTCTATATAAAGCATATGTTATATAACTCTTTCAATATTCCTAACTTCCCAGAACCTAACATTTCTCATATGTGAATGACCATAGCAATTGTATAAATTGATATAATGTACATAAGTTTTTATGTATACTGCCATATGCATAATAGGTATTTAATAAACACTGATTTATTAAATAATGAATGAATGGTGAATTTACCCACTCTGAAGCTATTTCCATGCTATAATGGTGACAACTCAATTCTTGGCATAAGTTGTTACCTATTGGGAACGCATTTGGTTCCCAGCATGTCTCTCTGGAGCTTCCCATAATATAATTTTGGCAGTGTGACATGTCTCTGTCATGTGGGTTCCATATTTGCCTTTGTACTTCCAAATTATGTTAGTGTAGGTCCACCCCATTCTTGTTGTGGTTTCACATTTGTAGGTTTCATAAACTGGGCAGTGGTCTGATGTGTGCAGGAAAACTCACAAAGCCTCAGAGTGGAATAAAAAACATTTTCAAAGACCCCTGCTGGCTCAGTCAACCCTAATGAGCTATTTGGTCATTAGAGACTCTTTGCCATCAATTAGTCATTAGATCAGCAACCATTCATTGATGACAGGGTTCTCCTCCTTAAAGGGACAGTACTATTAGAATGCAAATAAGCTGTTGCTGGCATCTTTGAAAATGAAAAAGTAGCTCCAGTTTGCCTTTTCAGCTTGTCAATTACTCCAAAATCCAAAGTGAGGGCTGAGCCAGAATAGCTGCTTAAATTTTCAGATTACTTTGATTTAGTAAGAATTTCCAGCTAGGTGTAGTGGCTCACACCTGTAATCCCAGCAATTTGGGAGGCCGGGGTGGGCGGGTCCCTTGAGCCCAGGAGTTTGAGACCTGGAATTATTGGAAATTCCTGGAATTGGCAAACACATCGAGACCTTATCTCTGCATAAAAAAAAAAATTAAAATTAGCTGGGCATGGTGGTTCGCACCTGTGATTCTAGATATTTGGGAGACTGCAGTGAGAGAATGGCTTGAGCCTGGGAGGTCGAGGCTGCAGTGAGTCAAGATCGTGCCACGGCACTCCAGCCTGGGTAACACAATGAGACCTTGTCTCAAAAAAAAAAAAAAAAAAAAAAAAAAAAAAAAAAATTCCAATGAAAGAGGATTAGATCTTAATATATTTTACATATAGATATATAGCTCAGGTTGGGTAAGACTGGCTCAAATTCTTTTGTCCATAGGCTGTATGAATCTCTCATTACCTTGCCCATGATTTCTGTGACTTTTCAGGGGCTCATGTTTTCATGGTCCCTTCCTCCAACCTCTTGTTCTGGCTGACCTCTTATTTCTCTTGGACCCCAAGGTTGTTCTCGTTTCTCTGCCCCGTGGCCACCAAGATACTGCCAGTTTCCTTGAGGGCCTCCAATCACTACTCAATGCAATGTATACAGTCCTATAATAACAATTCCATGTGTGTGTAGGAGATGGTACATAGTAATCCAGCTTTACAAATTTGTAATAATTTACAAATCCAACTTTACAAGAATTGAATGTTGGACATCATTTTTTATAATAGTTCCTCTAACATGCCCATGCTTATGTAAACCTCTCTGTCAGCTTTCTTCCTAAATGTCTCCCAACCACTGACTAGCGGCTCGTCTGTCTGTCAAAACTCTCCTCTCCTTTATCTGTTTTTCAGGCTGATCCCAGAACCTCAAAATTCCTCCAACGTTATCATGCAGAGCAATTTACCTCTGTCTTGGACTACATCTAAACGCCATCAAAATGGTCTAAGTATTTGCTAAGATGAAGGCAGTTCTCTCCCCTAAGAGGAATTCTGCCACAGCTCACCTAAGGTACTTTCCCCCCAATATTTGTGATATTTATGCAAGTTATTCAAAGATTATGAGCATTAACATTTGATTATCTCATTATTTTCAGGAGTTATGTTGGAGAATTCCATTATCCACTCTTTATCCACCAAGGCATTGCATTTCCTGGAATGAACCTCGGTCTCCCTTGTTTGATTATAGGTGGAGCCAAGGTTTGTTTCTGAGGGAATGCATTTCTGAAGTTACAATGAGCAAATATGATTCCAAATATATAAATATTCATTTAAAAATGCTTCTTGGCTATGTTTAAATGAGAGTAAGTTTTACTACCTTTAATACACTGGTAAGAGTGCTTTGGGGAAGGATTCCTCTGCTGGGGATGTCCAGGACTTAGTGAGAAAATGAGTCCTCTTGAAGTGGATAGAATTGAGTTGTTTGATCCATTTCTGCCTTAGAGTAGTAGTTACTCCAAGACTCCATTGCTAGCAATTTTTACTTGAGAGTGCCTATTCACTTTAGCTTGTTTATCTTCAAATTTAATGTTCTGCAGACAGTATTATTGTTTAGTTCTCTCTATAAAAAAAGAATTAGAGCTACAGGGTAAAGCTTGCATATTCTTGCAGGTAAAATGTCATGATTCTCTAATATTAATTTCTTTAGGAATCCCGGGATGGTACTTAGCAATAATGACAATAATTGCTTTACTGATTTTTTTCCTGAGTTTTTTACTTTATGAGGGTAGCGATGCAAAGCCCTAGTTGTGCATTATCTTCCTTATTCTCATATGGACTCTATGAGGCAGGCATTATATTAACCCCTATTCTATACTTGAGGAAACTGATCTCATGTCACTTATATATCACTTTTTTGGGAGAGGGCTTCCGTGGCTTCCCCGGCTTCCCCTGTTCTCATGCCTGTCATGCTTTTTTGTAAATGCTTGTCTGACTGTTTACCCCACCAGGTCAGTATGGACAGGAATCATGTCTATGTCCATACCTGCTACCCACTCGGCGCCTGATATACAGTTGGTGCCTAATAACTATTTGCTGACAGAATGAGTGGATGGATGAATCCATGTAAGGAGCAGGAGTAACTCACTCAAAGTCACTAATGAGGTAGCAGAACCAAGACTCTACCCATGGCTGCTGGACTCCCAAACCCAAGCTCTTACATGTCATGCAGAGATTTCCTCCACCTCCTTTCCCCCAGCTCCCAAACAAAAACAATACCTTAATGTGTACAGGAAAACAGATCCTGTCTGTTGACAAACACACACCTTTAATCATCTCTTTGTGGGAATTTAAACTCCACTGCATAGCATCTTTCATCTTTGGGAAAAGGCTGAATTCCTCCGAGGCTGTATACTGGATGCTCTTTACTGAGCAGGGTGTGAAGTGATAAAGGAAGACAAAGATAAAGGCGCTGCCCTCAAGACGATCTGAATCTAAAGCACTGGGTTGATACCACTCGGAGTGGTGTAAGAAGCCCAGACCAAGCCTCATCCAGTCTGTGGTCAAAGCTCTCAAGACATGACTTTAAAACTCTGAAGTCTGGCTTGAGAGTCTTAATCGTCCAAATACAGAAGTGGGGGCAGGGGTGGAGTGAGATGAGGGAGAATGGAGGGTGGTGGGGGTTGTGCAGAATTTCTTTTCTTAAATGAAAAGCCCAAATAAAATAAATAAATGAAAACATAAATCACAGTGTCTTCTGCAGGCTCCTGGCTGGAGGAAAACAAATTAGAAAGGGCTTGAATGAAAGGAGTATTGAAGAAGCTTGACTTGAATTAAGTGGTTATATATTTTAAAAGCACTTTGTTGGGTCCTGTAAAAATAGCAAATAAAAAGGTAGTAATATCCCCTGGCTCTGCAAGGCAAATACCAGTAATAAAGTAAGCTTGGGGGGAAAATATGAGAGAAGTAAACTCCAGTAGAAGGGAAAAAGAAAGCATTTGGTTTAGAAACACTTTCACTTCTCCCTTAATAATTAATGATGAGATGCTATGTTTTCAAATAGGTATCATGTGTCTTTCTAACACCACTCACTTTCCTCTTAAAATGCACCCCCGCAAAAAATTTAAAGACATAACCTGAAAATTCTTTCTTTTGAAAGGCAACCTAAATGAACTATTTCAGGGCTATCAAATTGTTATAATTTGGGATCCATTTTACAATCCCTTTTTTCGTAGTTTGAAAAAAAAATTCACAATGAAAATTGTAGCCAGCACTCACCACAGGAGTCAAAAAGGGGTTTGCAACCCCTTTTTGACCTGCTGGGTTATTAAACATTAACTGGAGAGCTTAGATATTTTTATAAATACGTAGGGGCTTGGGCAATGAGTCTTAAAGATATAGCTACGAAAAAAAAATAACATGAGAAAAGTTACCAAGAAAGAGCTAAATGAACTTTCTTCTTGTTAAGAAATGTTTAGGTCCTTTTGTTTGTAAATGGCAGGTGGGTCATACAATTCCAATGTAATTTCAGAAAGCCATCTTCTGAATGTAATAAACATGTCTGCAATAATAGCATTCAGAAAATAGCAAAATGCATTCCAGACGCCCTTTGATTATGCATACAGAACAGAGAATTTAGCTATAATTGGCTATAACACAGTTATGGACACCAAATGACACACTGTGGAGTTGGGTGATGTAGCAGCTCTGATTAGGGATGCTACATTTCAGCCCAACACCAGAAATCAAATAGCAGCATATAGTGACACAGCACCTTCCCTTCCCTTCCCCTCCCTCCCTCCATTACTCCCTCCCTTCCTTCCTATCTTCCTCACTTTCTCCATTTCTGTGCAATTAAAGTATCATAAATGAGACTAGAAAACTTGTTTTATTATTATTTAACTAATCAGTTGTCAGCCAAGACTCCATTCTCTTTGGAAGCTAACAATTGTTTGGAAAGGGGAAGTAAGAGTCCATGGAGAATTGACTTTTGGAGAACTAGACATAATTTGAATCAAGAATTATAATAGGAAATAAACCATTACAATAAACAAGGAAACATGCACACAGTTACTTTCATCATGTAATTTTATTCACTCTAGTTGAGAAAATAAAGAGATAATACTGACCGAAGCACCTGGGTATTTAATGCAAACTGTAAAATCTATTATATTAAACAAAGTCAAAAGCAATGTGAAAGATCTTGAATATTCAAGGCATGCACCTCATTACAGATTTAGCAAATTAAAACACAAATAGGATTAGAAAAGAATAATGTAACAATCTCCCACTACGGTCCCTAGAGCATTAAGTCATAAATTGGGTTTGCATTAAATTGTGCCTGCAGTATTGAATTCAGGGAAAGAGCTGTGGGCTGGAGATAAACCATGCTGGGCTACTCACCAACTTTGGCAAAGCTATGTGTTTTCTGAGACGTGTAGTAAATTTGTTAGGATACAGCAGGTCCACAAAAAAAAAAATGAGCACTTCATATCTTAATTAAAAAAATGTCTGGTGTCACGGCTTGTGAGGCCTGCAGAGATGTAAATGCAGACAAAATCCACGTGTGAAATGGAGCTGTATTTCCTACTTAAGTTTAAAGTCATTTCACTAAACATACTGCTTAATACCAGACACATTTAAAACAAAACAAAGTCCTCAACACAGGGGTTTTCATTAATTTTGTTTTGGTTTGGTTTTTATTCCTGTTTGTTTGATTTTGCAAAGGAAGGAAGAAACGGAGAAAGCAAACCAAACTCTGTAAAGAACACGTGTGGACTTCCAGAATATCCAAAGAATGTCCCCTTTCATTCCATATGAAGATCAGACCTTAACTATTCTGGCTGATCAGTAGAAACATACATATGACTTATTTTAGAAAGCAAATGAATATACTTAAATCAGTTTTTAAAATGATGCAGGCTTTGAAAAACACTCGACTACAAAGCACGTTCCTTCCATTTCAAGTTTATTCTCTTGGGTTTGTTTTCTAATCCCCTGTACAAGAGAGGCTGACTTGGGGAAAAAAGAAATTGCTGTGATAGTTCTATGGCATCCACGTGATATGCCTTATCTTAATTCCTACTTGTTGTCTCTTTGTGTATGGGCAGCCCCACTCTGCTCCAGCTGTTGGTCCTTGTTTCTTTAA
This sequence comes from Pan troglodytes, assembly GCF_028858775.2. Taxonomy (NCBI): domain Eukaryota; kingdom Metazoa; phylum Chordata; class Mammalia; order Primates; family Hominidae; genus Pan; species Pan troglodytes. Next base: position 32,338,771 of record NC_072404.2, read on the forward strand.
GGCCATTTTCAGGCACAGAACACAATTTATTTTCTCTTCCTTTTCATTGGCGTCCTAAGGCTGTTATGAGAATTAAAATTGAAGTAAAATGCCAAGGAGATAGTGGGTACTCAAAAATGCTAGTCTAGGCTGGGCGCGTGGCTCATGCATGTAATCCCAGCATTTTGGGAGGCCGAGGCGGGTGGACCACAAGGTCAGGAGTTCAAGACCAGCCTGGCCAAGATGGTGAAACCCCATCTCTACTAAAAATACAAAAATTAGCCAGACGCAGTGGCAGGCACCTGTAATCCCAGCTACTCAGGGGGCTGAGGCAGGAGAATCGCTTGAACATGGGTGGCAGAGGTTGCAGTGAACCGAGATCACGCCACTGCACTCCAGCCTGGGCGACAGAATGAGACTCCATTAAAGAAAAAAAAAAACTAGTCTACCTGCTCCCACTTCATCGCTGAGTACAGGTCATGAAAGCAAAATCTGCAAGGCGTCCCAGCCTCACACGTTCCCCGGCGGAAGTCTAAGCTGCTGTGCTCAACGGTGTGCAGACTCTTAGGCTTTGCAGTGAAATGTCTACACCTTGCTGTTGTGGAGAGTCCAGGCCTCCTCTTCCTCTCCTGTTTATCTTCCCTTCCTCACCCCTGGGCTCCCAGGGCTCTCCCTCCCAGCCCATCCAGCTGTCGTGGCCTCCAGGTGACAGGTTTCTTCATCACACTTAGCAGCAGACAGTCTGTTTAAGCCTACGTTCTGTATTTTTAAAAGCTTGTTCGAAAGTCTAAATGGCTCCCATTTTGGCTTTAGTAAGACAAATATGGGCTAAAATACGCGGTGCCCCTTAAGTATGATGGATACTCAGGACCCGCTGAAGTTTCCCGTCGCCAAAGTCTGGCTTCTCACTGTGGCAATTTTTCTACCATGTTATTTATGTGGTGGTTTTACTTCTAATTATGGCTCATCATGGCTGTTAGTGCTGAGCAGTAAGAGAGCAAACTGCATTGTACTGCCATTTAACTCCAGCCCATAAAATGGGCAATAAAACCGAGGGCTTAAAAACCAAACAAAACAAAACAAAGGAAAAAAAAACTTTCTGTGACAAGCTCACATCCGCTTCTGCCATTCTCAGGCTGGAAACTCTCACTGAGGAAACACATAGAGGCAGGTGACTTCTGGGGCCTGGGCGCCTCAAATTTCAGCTTTCAGCAATCCTTTATTGTAGACAAAACAATCCCAGACCTCGGATATAATTAACACATGCCAGCTTTAATCAGAACCAGTGTACTTCGTTGTTTAGAAACTAATGAAGGCAAATAGATGTTACTTAACACTGTAAATAATGAAAGGTCTTTTGTTGTTCTCAATTTTGATTACTATTTTTTGATGCTAAGAAGAATGCCACTTGGTGTGTGTGTAAACAAAGAAGATAAATGGCTGGGATGAGAATGAGTTGTCCATAATCTGATTAAAGCGATAGAGCTGGCTCCTAGGAAAACCTCACAGGGCTTAATGATTGGGTTGTTGTTTTTAATATGTCTAATGTTCACTCTTAAAGAAATCAAGAAAAATGTTAGGAGGCTCCTGATATTTCACCGTGGCAGTGGCTGTCAGAGCTTCCAACAGGAAAAGAACATTCTCTGTGGCTGGGAGCACAATGTCCAGCCATGTAAGCTAATTTGCCCAAATGATATTAGGAGGCATTTTAAAACCTAAATCTGCTCCAATTCATTCACTCTGCTGGCAGAGCCATCAGGGACAAGGCAAGGACAGGCTTGGTTTTTTTGAAGTTGTGATGTGGTAAAACAGCTGGGAAACTCTCTACTTTTCTTTTTCTTTGGTTAGTTCTTTTCCTTCTTGACAAAATGCTCCTGGATTCCAGTTAAATGTCTGCTAGTGTTTGGATAACAAGTACATTACTTAAAAACCTGTGTATACCGTAGCCTGTTAAGATATTAGGGAGGAAACTTAGACTCGTTGAGCTCTGCAAGAGCTCATTTTTGTCAAATGTCATTATTTGCCCCTCCTATCTTATAGTGTGAGTTCTGTGGGTGTGTGTTTGTGTGTGTGTTCATGCAACAATTACTTATAATTAAGTAGTGCTGCAAATTCACATCAGTCTTTTACTCTTAGGAAGGTCTGTGTGCTTGTGCATTTCCTCCAGTATACAATCATCATGGAACTTGCAGATCACCTAATAAATTTTAGGATTACCCCAATAATATTAGGTCATTAGGATCTTTGTTACATTTGAAACTCCAAAATGGACAATTAGATTCCAGATGAACAGGAATTGAATTATTCTGCTTATTTTAAGCCAGCAACCCAAATAATTTTGAATACTCCCATTTCAATTCAATAAATATATATAGATAGCCCACTGTGTGCTAGTGTCCTATTTTGTGGATGAGAAGCTGAGGTTCAGAGAGGTTAAATAACTTCCCCAAGACAATTAGCAGGGTGGGTAGTCAGTAGCCTAGTCCTAACTTTAAACAAAATCCATCAGATTCTCAAGTTCATACTCTTCCTATCACCCTGTGTACCTCAATGATCAGTTAAACCTCTGTGTTTCAACAAATATTAAATGCCTCAAACTGGCCTCTTTTCTTGGTGGTGTCCATGAATCTGATAGAAACAAGCAACTGACCCTTTCCCAGTCCAAGAGAAGCAGCAGTTGGCAGGGATGCGGCCAAATTCTTCCCCATACCATGGTGAGCGGGGTGCTTCAGAGTACTTCTCGGTCCCCCGATGTGTCTGTCTCCTCTTTCTCTCACAGACCAGCATTTGACTTTGGTCACTTTGTAAGCCCAACAGACTGAGATTGGATTCCCAGAGACCCTCGGAGGACCACGGGGTGGAAAGGAAGAGAAAGAGAGAGTGAGAGTGAGCAAGAGAGAGAGCTTGTTCTCTTTCTGTCTTTTCCAACCCTTTTCCCCCTCCTGCTGGCCCATTTTAGAGCCATGTTGTCACACATTGGCACCCCATCTGAGGGCAGAGAGAGGGAATGACAGGAGATGAAAAAATCACAGCTGTATTAGAGACTTCTGATTTTTAAAAAGGATGTGGAAAGAGGTTGAAACTAAGCTGCTTTCTCTTGGAAAATGGTTGCAGTAAGTTTAGGGGCAGGTTTTTAGCATCTGAACATATTAGCTAAAGTATTTGAATATAATGAGCTATGCTGCATGGTGGAGTGGAAAGGGGCCAAGGATAGGTGGGATATTTGGAGGGGTCTTGGGCAAGCCATTTCACCTCTCTAGGCCTCAGTTTTCTCATCTTCCCCAGGTACACATTGAGCCAGACAATCCCTGAGATTTCAGAGGAAAGCAGTGAGGAGCAGGGTGGCACACAGTACTGGAGTCAGCTGAGTGGCCTGAACCTTAGCTCTATCACTGAGCTGGAGCTGTGTGACCTGGGTTGAGTAGTTTCCACCTCTGTGAAATGGGGATAAAGTGTTTGCCTCAAAGGGTCATTAAGGGGGCTAGATTGGTGAATGCACAGGCAGCTTCTGGAGAAGGAATTTTCCCAGGACTAGGAAGAACTGGTGAGTGGGAGGCTTTGAAGGTGAGTGAGGGACGATAACAGGTCTATGAAGAAGTTCAGGCTGGGAGAGGCCTGGCCTTGGAGTGGGTTGGGGGTGCTCTGGGCAACCCTTTTCAAGGGAGGAGAAAATGGAGTAACCGTCAGGACAGAAAACAGGGTGTCTTGATGCTAAGTTCCATGGGGACATTGCCTTGGGGGAAGAAAAAGACATCTTGGAACCCCTATCTGTTTACTACTGTTCATTTCTTAATTCTTTATTTATAATGAAGATGGGAAGGTTTACAACCTTGACAGTTCCATTTATTTCTACCATTTTCACCTAAAACAATACAAGGAATATCAATTATTTCCACCCTGGTTTCAACTGCAACTGGATAAAGTCGGTTTAATTAAACACGTTCAGTGTCTGAGGGTCTGTTTTGTTTCTCTGTCTGTCTGTCTGTATCTTTCTTTCTCTTCTACCAACCACCACACCATCCCTGTCCCCTTCTTCCTTCTCATCTCCGTTTTCTAGCCTCACAGCTGGGCACAGGAAAACACGGAATAAGGACCCAGTGAACTAAAGGGGCTGAAGCCATGACTAGGAATCATGTGCATGAAGAAGCCCAGAAGAGCCAATACTCCCCGGAAGGGCACCCGGAGACCACTAAGGAAGGAGGGAGGATACCTTCTGTTCCCGTGTTCAGGCTCCAATGTATCCAGGTCACAGGAGGCTGCCTCTCCAGGCAGAGAAACTGATCCGTCCCTATCAGTGCCAGGCGGAGGGCAGGGGATTTCGCACCTGAGCAAGGGTTGGGATGACTCCCAAGCTTCCATTCTCCCTGGAGTTCCTCCCGAGGGTCTCCGTGACACAGAGGAGGAAGCAGGAGCTTTCTTTGCATAATCATGGTCAAATATTTATATTTGTTTGGGATTTGCTTCTATGGGATGTTTTCGTCATTCAAATCTATTTCCAAAATAAATCCGGATCTCTTTTATAAGAAAATGCAATGAAAACACCAGAATGATAGAGTAAGAAAATAGAACTGAAATTACTGAAAAGGAGCTGAGGAATTAGATGTTGCCAGGCATCTGAGATGAGATGATTAAAACAGCCAGGTGGCTCTGAGCTAAGGCAAAAGGCAGAATCTGGGGCAACACAGTTTATATCATCTGACAACATAAAGCATGCACATCCTTTGTGTCAAGCCGCACTGCTTCCTGGAACAAACTCAAGGCAGAATTTATTACCTGGGTTCCTGTTTAAGTGCATGTCGAATGACCAGTTGATGAAAGCCTTCAAATAAAGTTTTGCAAAAGAACAAAGAATGAGACGTGGAGTACTGACCCTCTCTGAAAGGATACCAGAATTAAGACTACAGAAGCCTACCCAACATTTGCTCACTACCTTTTAAATTGGACTTAATGCCATATTTTAAAAAATAACCACTTTTAAAATAATTTTTGCTTATATCAAAAGTAATACATGTGAATTGCAGGAAATTTGTAAAATACAGCTTCAAAGAGAGAGGGGGAGAGAGAGAGAGAGAAATCTATCATCTATCACTCACCACTATTAACATTTTAGTGTCATCTTCCCATGTTTTTGTTTATGCATAGATATGCATATCTATTTTGCAAAGATAAGAAATTACTATACTATATCTTTTAAACGTTTTTATTTGATAATGTACTATGAATATTTCCCATTCAATTACATACCTCTACAATGACACTGAATGCTTATGATACTGTATTGATATTAATATTGTAGAATACATCAGGAAGATATTATTACAATATGTTTAACCAATCCCCTGGATGCTAGATATTTGGGTTTCTAACATTTCATCTTTTTAAATAATTCTGTGATGAACATCTGTTCGCAGGGTACCCTCCATGACCAGTTGTGTTTCAGAGAAGGCAGATCTAGTCCATTCAAGGCCAGGATCCCCCGGAGGTCAGTACATTATTTGCCCAGTGAATTGTGGGCATATCTATACTTTTGCACTTTCCAGGCAGGAAGGAGGAAGTAGTACTGAGAACCCACCGTCTTGGGTTAAGGAGCATTCTCTGGGCTGCTTAGGGGAGAAGATTTCTATCCCAAAGTCCTGCAGCCTTGGGGTAAGATGGGAGGAGAGAAGACAGAGTGTGGGGCCACTGTGGAGGCAGCAGGGAGGGGTTCCTCGTGGCCACTGATCGGAGCCCTCATATTCCTTGTGGGGAGGCTCTAATTTCTCCAGAGATGCTTCTCTACTTGGAGGTCTGCCCTGTGCCGGGAGCATTAGTGGCCCTGCAGAGAGGTGGGACGTTATTTGGATACTCTTGCTTGTAGGGAGTTTGTTGCCTCCCAAAAGGTGTGTGTCATTTGTAAGTTGTTCTCCTTTTCCATGGTTCTTCAGAAGACTTGAATATGGTTTGTAATCTAGGCACCAAAACTGAAATTCCCTCCAAAGAGCCACACAAATAAATGACCTCCCATACCATTAAGTTCTCTCTATGCATGGCAATCCCAAGTTAACCTCAGACAGGTAAGAAGAGAGAGTGTTTTTCATCAATGACAAGGAAAGTTTTTTCTGGCTAATGTGGTATAGTAGCAAATGCAACTAAAAAACACCCCCAAGCATGTCTTTAATTCATTTGTACACATCCAACAACATCACTTTTAAGTACACATAGGTAGGATAAATATTTAGTCATTAAATATCTGAAGTTATTGTAATTCTATTCCAGCACTATTCTTTTCCCTACATTAAAAAAAATTTTTTAGACTGTGCTTCAACCTCAAAGGACATACCTTGGACAGAATATTCCATTAAAGACATTGTTGGAGCAACTTTTATTATTCATTAGTATGTTTTAAAGTGGACCTGAACAGAAATGCTTTTTGCTAAAGTAAAAATACATCCGTTTCTATGATCTAATTGTGCAATTAGTTAGAATTTCTATCTATCAGTTCAAAGGGAAACTTGGTTTCAGTGAATTTGTTTTTAATAAAAATGTGCTATCTATGATAAATATATTTCACTTTGTTCAAATGGATTTGATTGGGAAAACATATTGAGTAGAAGTACTGGTACAGCTTAATTTCATTGCTTTGAGAAAACGTATTGAATGCTGGTTTGAATTAAATTCTATTTGTTTTAATAAAAGTGTATTGGCCAGAGTGTACATATATTTGTTTTAGTGGCAGTGCATTGGATCCAATAAAACTATATTGGCTTCACTGCTTATGTCTCCTTTTCAGTGAAAATGGATTGAATGGGAAAACGAAATAGGCATGAAGCAGCCAGCCCCAAGGTCTCTGTTTGGTAAGAGTATCCAAACAAACCGGGAGAGAGGGGGGTTTCCATAGACTTTATATCAAAATATGCTTTTAAATTTAAATAGCTTTTACTGTCAAGGACTCAGATGTGAAACTGAATTGCCACCATAAAGAATGCAATTTTCTGAAGCAGCCCTTTCCATGGACAAGTTATGAGACTGTCCAGGACACTAGAGGAAGAAATCCTCTGACAGCCCAGAGCAGGTTTGTCAGCATCCCTTAAACTTCACACAGGACTCATTGGTTCCAATAAGAGGCTGTCTACCAAGCATTCCTAAATCCCTTAAATGAACAGAAAAGGGATCATGAGTACTCCCCAAGGATGGTGCTGGCCCATCAGCATTGAAACGGGTCTGACTTTGAACTGATTAAAAAGAGGGGAAAAGGGAAACAAGTGTCACCCTGAGACATACTTCAGAATCACCAGACTTCCCAAAGATTATAGACCCTCAGAGAAGAATCGGCTTCACACAAGGGAGTTGATGCTGGTACTGCCGTCTAGAAAATGGCAGCCTCTGCCAAGTGCCACGACTGCATCGTGTAGCTGTAAATGGCTCCAAGATGCCAGGCCACAGATACTCCTTTGCATAGGTGCCCTGACCCAAAAGCCGGTGTTAAAATGATGGGGAGTAATGACAATATTGGCTGCTATCCCTACGTGACTGTCTCTCGATTAAAGAAAGTATGTGCTCTGAATTGTTTTTCCACCAGAAGATGAACTTGATCTGACTCCTCTACCCAGTTTCATTTAGCCTTGATGAGAAATAAATGCAAACACTATTTTCATTAACACCTTTCTTCCAACTAAATGTGCTAACAAGCTCCAGACTTCAACATTCCCATTAATAACTGCTAATTTTGAAGTAGTATCATTACCAAGGAAATCTAAGCCCTTGGTGTGTAGTTGCTCATTTTTTTGAATGCCTGAATCCTTATAAGACCCTACAAGGATAAGAGAGAAAAATTTATTCACAGATTCTTTTTTTCCTAGAAATAGTCCCAGTTATATACTAGAAGTCAAGAAAAAAATGGAGTTTGTGATAAAGAAGTTTTCTGTGCTGTCCTTGGAGGAGTGGGGTTGTGACCCTGGGGGACAGCAAGTGGCTCACTTTGTCAGAGTGTAGCACTGATCAGCCACATTACATAAATATTATGTGGGGTGAGAAGATTTCAGGAACTCCCAGAAGGTGAGTGGAGAAATGAGACAAAGAGAGGAGGCAGCTAACACAGGGTTTGTTGTTAAGCACGTTACCACTGTGGCCAACCAAAGCTTGAGCCTGCTGTGGGAAATCTAGGAATTGGCAGAAAACCTATGTCTTAGAATTAAGGGGCAAGGAGCAAGGGAGCTGAGGTATGTATAGATCATGCACATTTATACATTCGTTCCCATCCTCATTAGTTGAGAGCTGCTCCTAGCAGCATTAATTCTCCAGTGGACCTAGCCTGCCAGGTGAGCAGGCACCATGGGCTCTGACCCCCAGAAAAAGCCTTATGGCAAAGAATGCAGTTGGCAGCGGTAAGGCTGAAGGGCAGGGCAGGGCACTGGTAAGGCCTGCTACCCTATGAAGCCCACTTTACAGATGAGTAAACTGGGAAGTAGAGATTTACTGGTTCTCCCAGTGACACAGACAATCGTCAGCACAGGCAGAATGCAGACCCAGCTTCTGCCTCACTTGAAAGTCAGTGACTTAACCTTTTAGCCACATGGTTCTGATCATGCTGTCCAGTTGAGGAAGCTGGCATGCCTCCCAAGTTTTTTTTTTTTTTTTTTTTTTTTTTGAGGCGGAGTCTCGCTCTGTCGCCCAGGCTGGAATGCAGTGGCGCGATCTTGGCTCACTGCACGCTCTGCCTCCCGGGTTCATGCCATTCTCCTGCCTCAGCCTCCCGAGTAGCTGGGACTACAGGTGCCTGCCACCACGCCCGGCTAATTTTTTTGTATTTTTAGTAGAGACGGGGTTTCACCGTGTTAGGATGGTCTCGATCTCCTGACCTCGTGATGTGCCCGCCTCGGCCTCCCAAAGTTCTGGGATTACAGGCGTGAGCCACCGCGCCCAGCTCTGCCTCCCGAGTTTTAAAAATCATGTTTTGAGGGTTTTTTTCACTGAGTCAGGGCTGGGTGCTGTATTGCAGATAGGAGAAAGGGAACTGGAAGTTACACTGCCTTAGCTTCTGCACCTAGAAGTGGCCAGATAGTGATCTCTCTTAGGCTGAACTGAATCTTAGCACCTAGGTGCATGTTCATGGGATGCTAAACTCAACTTGTCCTATGATACATCTTTGATTAATAGGCAATTGCAGGTGACTGCGTGACCTTGTGCTCCTGGGTTATTTTCAGCGAGCCAGGGGCTCCCAGCTATCACCCAGCTCCACCAGCAGTTTGTTTGGCAGTTTGTCCCTCTTTCGTGTTCATCCTTTTGCAATCAGCTTTTCCATTTCAGCCGTGCTTGCTAGCTGCAAGCTGCTTTGTGACGTAAGTTATGATGACTTTGTGCTATAAAATAAAACGGCAATCCTCACAGCTGTTTTGATTCCATTTAATGAAATGGTGGTGACATCTGAATGTCACAATTGCAGAGAGGCGGATGGGTTGTTGCAGTTGCTGATAGGAGAAGGATCAGTGTTATTCCCTGGGCTAATATCTCATATGACAATTCTGCAGTTACCATTGCTCTGTGTCAGGCGATGGTGACTGCTAGGCTCCAATGGACCTCTGGTTTTTTTTCACTTCCTATAAATACAATGGGGCAGTGGGGTGGAGAGGATGAAGACGGCATTGTGAAGATTGGGAGAAATATTTTGGGGGAAAGAAGCACACACCTAACAGTTGCTGCCATTCAAGAACTTGAAAAATACACCGTTTCGGGATAACCAATAGCATGCATGTATCCCATTGAAAAGTGCTGGAAAAAATCATTGGTTTCTCCTTCCTCGCCATGCGTAAAGCAGAGAGCAATGCTGGGAAGACATCAGACAGAAAACATGGCGGCAAGTCAAGAAGCCAGTCTCTCCTCAATCAATTATGCGAGAGTATTATCAAATCAATGAATTCACAGTGTGAACGCTTGCGGCAGATGGACGAACACTTGTCGGCTATCTGGAGCCGCGAGAGAGTCAGATTTATTTTCAAAGCTTGTTTGTCTCATTTCTCCTGCCTGGTGCTGGAAGGCAGAGCATGCAGCTGTGATTTTTCAAATGTAAGAGATCTCCAACTATTTTATAGTGTGTGAGATTGGGCTCTGCAAGCTAAACTCTCTAGGACTTCTGGCTTTTTTTCCCCTCAGAATGAGGACAAAGGAGTGCAGGCTTAGCCAGCGGTCTCTCTCTCCATGCTTACAGTTCTCAGCAATGGAAGGATGAGGTTGGATGGATCCATGACTGGCATTCTGGTCTTGGCTGTGATGGTGAGGTTTCTCCTACTGTGATCTCAGAGATGGGGCATACAGGAAGGAAGAGGAAGCTTCTGCCTGAGGCACAGCCTGTGTTAGGACGATGGGCCCTTAGCACAGGAAGGTGTTACCAGTGGTTCTCAGGCAGTGGTAGCACTCCTTCCTGCCACCAAGGCTTCTGGTATTCTTGGCTGGCAGACATCTTGATTCTGAGCTGATCAGGGAGAAAAGGGAGATCATTTTGAGTCAGAACTGGTAATTTCACAGCATCTGCCATCCAATTGCAGAAAGCATTTTTCAAGTTTCTCCTTGTGGTAGGAATCATCATTCCGGTTTTGTGTATTGGGCCAAGTGGAAGTTCACTCTCAGTCATAAAGTCAACAAGGAGTTCGTGAACATTCTGGGTCTGGATTTGCAGCCTCCTGACCCAGTGCATGACCAAGAAGCCTTGTTAAACAAATTCTAAGTACTTCAGGGCAGAGTGAGTGGTGGAGGCTGGCCAGGGTCTCGAGGCTGTGTGCCTCAGTGTGTTCATTCTTTCATTCATTCAATCAGTTGGTCAGCAAGCCTGGATTAGGCCAGAGGTTCTCAACCCTACCCTGCCTCTGACTAAGTCAGACTTTCTGGGTGATTCTATCACGCAGTCAACACTGAGTCGCTGTGCCAGGCACTGAGGATACCATGGTGCACAGAACATTGTCCCTGTCCTCATGGTCCAGGGTGACAAAATGGAACATGGCTGTGATAGAAGTAAGCTCAGGCTTCTGATAGAGGCAGCCTCCAACCCAGATAGGGCAAGGAGAATGAATCCACGATGACTCACTGGAGGGGCAGACACTGCACTGATTTCAAAAAAGAAGCAGGGATTCTGAATTATCTAGTCAAAGAATGGGGAAGGCGCATTGCACAAAGTCCTGGAGAATCTACAAGGAGCCTCTTGTAGCCATTGTGTGCAATGCAAGCTAGAGGGAAAAGTGGGCAGATGGGGAGAGAGGTGAGCTGGACTGGATGGTGGAGGGTTTAGGGGGTCATGCTGGAAAAGTGAGCCCCTATTTTATGAGAAAACTCTTTGAAGGGATTGCCAAGATCAGATTTCAGTTTCAGAGAAAACATCCTGGCAGCTGAGTGAAACAATAGATAGGAGGGGGCTACGGACAGTTACAAACTGAACAAATGAAAATCACTCATATTTGCCACTGTTTACAACTAGGGTTTGGCTTTTGGGGGAGAAAAGATAGATGGTAAAATTTTATTGAAAAAAAAATTCTATAAAATTCCAATTGGGTTGTTTTAAGGCAAGCACTTTTTAAAAAACCGAACTGAATTTGAAATCGAAAAATTAAAAGGTTTGCTCTGAATATATGTTATTGGGTATACACACGCACACGCACATATTTGTTTGATTCTCTAAACAAATCGCTTCTGGCTTGGGATTTAAAAAACATTTTTTGGGGGGACAGGATCTTGCTTTGTCGCCCAGGTTGGAGTGCAGTGGTGTGACCACAGCTCACTGCAGCCTTGAACTCCTGGGCTCAAGCAATCCTCCTGCCTCAGTATCCCATGGCTTGGGCTTTTTTGGGAGGTGGTGGTGTTTGATGAGCTCAGCTCACCTCTCACCCCATCTGGCTACTATTTCCTCTGGTTTGCATTGTACACAATGGCTAGAGTAGGCTTCTTGTAGATTCTCTAGGACTTGGCACAATCTGTCTTACCTTCCGTCTTCTGGCTGAAAGGATCATTCTTTGTAGAGTTAATTAAGAAGCCAGCTTCTGGAGGCAGAAAAACCTGAGTTTAAATCTCATTCCTGCCCCTCCATACCTCAGATTCTTTGTCTGTAAAATAGGCTGGGAATAGCACCTTCTTCCTGGTAAAACAATGAAATACATGTAAATACATATACATTCTTGTGAAGAGCTTAGCACAGAGACTGGGACATTGGAAACCGTCAAAAATGGTAGAAGGAACCAAAGGGCAAAAGACGGAAAACAAATGACTCAGAAAAGTAATGTGCTGATCCATCAAGTGACCTGATTTCTATTTTATTCCACTTTGGCATGATCTGGCAACATTTTTTTTTTTAAACAAAAAGGAAAAGAGACTTGTAGGTCAGAGTCTTAACAACCAGTCTCTATAAACTTTATGCAGAAGAGCTGTATGAACTCGATGATTTCTGCTCTAAGCTGCTGAACTAAAATTGACTTGCAAAATGACCTGCCTCTGCTCTGGCGACTGTCGCTTGTTCTGAAGGCAGGAGAGAATTTGGCTCCTTTGCTTATGATATCTACAGTAACCCATCAGCTGCTGCGCAGAAGGATGTGTTCAGCATTCCCCTTTCCCCTTTAATGTGCCATTAAATCAAATACTCTATTAGCAGAATTAGTTCATTCAGTGTCTGCACTGAAACGTCCTGTGAATTGCGTGTGTCTTCGTAAATGGCCCTGCACTCTGGGGTCTACTTCAGCAGTTTATATCCTGCGGAGGAGGGCCGAGCTGCCCAAGGATCTGACGGCCTTCCTCTAAGTGAAATATTATGGCTTCCACAAAGGATAATTATTTGGATCATTTTGCCATGTGCAGGCCTGGTTAATTCCAAGCACCGTTGATCAGGCTCTGGCCCAAAGCCTGCTGTCCTCACACCTGCAGCCGGGACCTGCCTTGGCCACGGGCTTCCCACCTTCTCAGCTTCTCAGCTATGCATAGGTCCACTCTAGAGACTTGTTCCAAAATGCATGCTTTTCCTGAGAGTGAAAATATGGAAAAATTCCTTTCCCCAAAAGAATTTAGGGCAGGAACTTAGCGTGTCTCCGTTTTAGTTTTCTGAGGCAAGAGCTGGGCTTAAAACTCAGCATCTATATTTCCATTCTCTCTTACTTACACTTGTCACCCAATACATGTGAAAGCAGGCAATGACAACTGCTGTGCCTCTGTCATAATAATCTCATGCTCTGAAAATTAGCAAGGATCTCAGGCACGCAATATCACATTCAGCCTGGGCATGTTGAGCACCAGCATGATTCTTCATCTGCCAGGGCTCTGGGCTGCTGCTGTGGGCACTCCGGCTGCTTTTCCTTTATGTCGAGTTGCATTTAGCCAAGGTGCATTTCATCTGTTATACTCTCTTTTACTAAAGCAGAAAGTCAGTATGTTAGGGGAGTATTTGCTCCATACCAGGTAAACCTTAGAATGGTGTACTGGTAAATGTTTGGCCTTTTTTCAGGGGATGGAGGGGAAAAGCCTGGTTTATAATGTCTGCCAATTTCCATGGTGTAAATACTGACACTGTGGCTGATTTCAAGCTACCAACATGACATTATTGAATACAGAGTTGGGAAGAAATGTTTGCGACACTCCCATTCCATAGTATTTCCATGAAAATAACCTCAAGAGCCATATGTAATAGTTAACTATATAAAATGATTAGGATGGGATGAGTTTTGAATATTCATTATATCTTAAAATGTAACCCATTTAATTATAAGTTTATACAATTTAACTTTGATAATGACTGTGTTTAACAATGGACTTGCAAAATTCCTCAGAATTTAACAGCTGGCTCTCACAAGCTAATATAAGCCAGCACCACACACCACTGAGTTTAAGGATAGAAAATATTTCTCATTTACAACTCAGTCCAGCATGGATATTTGACAGTGGCTCTCCACATGGTGACTCAGGGACCCAGGCTCTCTCCATTTTGAATCTCCATTCCTCTTAGGAGCCTCGGAACCCTTGGCTTCCAGCTTGGGGTTGGGGAAAGCACAGAAGTTTTCACATGGGTAGTTCTCATGGCCCAGACTTGGAAATGGTTTGTCACTTTTGTCCATATTCCATTGGTTGGAATTCTGTCACATGGCCACACCTGACAGCCAGGGAGTCTGGGAAATATAGTCTAGCTGTGTGCCCAAGAAAGACAGGAAATGGGGTGGATGAGCATCCAGCCCAATTCTGCCACACCACTGGGATTGACTCCTTCACTGGCTGATGTCAGAAAGCAGGTAGACTACAGAGGAAGAACAGCTGCCCACCTGTCCTTATTGAACATTCGAGAGTTTAACAGGCATGAGCAATGAAATTAATTGTTATGAATTTGGCAATTAATAAATAGAACTATGCCTGTGTAGGAACCAGGATAAATGTTGTTTACTATTACTGATGGGGCAGGATGCTGTGGCAGTTGCATGAGCTGGTCGAAGCTCAATGGTCCCTTCATCCACTCATCCACATATCCAATAAACCTCTAGTCAGGCTCCGTGTTAGCTTCTGGGGATGCAGATGTGCTTAGGACATGCTTATAGTCCAGTGAGGAAGAGAGAATCAGACAAGCCAAGGTCAAGATGAGTGTTCTAACCAATGAGAGAGCAGCTAAAATTCTGGAAAGTTATTCTCCTCCTTCTAAGGAGGAGACAGTTGAGGTGGTTCTAGTTGGATGCATGGGTAGAATTTTCTAGGTATAGAAGGGGAAAGATATTCCAGGCAAGGGGAACAGCTTGTGCAAAAGTCGAGGGGAATGGCAGAGCATGGCTTGTTCCAGAAATGGCAAGAAACTCTGTGGCCAGAGATGGGGCTGAATAGATTGGCTATGTCAAATTGTAAAGAGCTTTCCATGGAGTGGATAGGGGTTTGGAATTTACCTGTAGGCCCATGCTTCTCAAATAGGGGACACCTACCTCCAGGGATACTCAGGGGTATGCCAGAAAGGATGTAAATACAGCGAAAAACTTCTTTATTTCTTCCCTTGATGGTAAGCAATTCAAAATGAGTTGTGAGAAGTCCTAGAAAAGAGTTCTCTTTGTCTCAGTAGAGTGGATATCATCTCAGGGGACTTCCATCTCAATAAACTGATACCAGTCCTGTGGTCAGTGCAACGCTATGCTCAGATGGGCTCGAGCTGAGTCACGTGCTGCACCCCTGAGCCCCGGGGTGGGTGCCCACCCAAAGCCCAAGAGTTAAGAGAGGGGAAAGGGTGCTCTAGAGGAAAATCCAGACACGGGAACCAAGAAGGGGGAATGGCTGCCAGGTAGCCCAGCCAGCAGCTGACCCCTACAGGTGAAAAACAGCAGGTGGACAGCTGTCCCTAGAACTGCCATTTGCAATAGAGAGCAGGCCAGGTATGAGAGAGAAAAAAATCATTTTCTTTCAGTTTTTGGTTCTTGAAATAATGGGAGGTCCAACAGAATAATGAAAGGGCTGTTTTTACAAGATAAAATCAGGTGGGAAGCTGGGGTGGGGCTGGTCCCGTCATCTCCAGCCCTTGAAATATAAACCAGCTCCCATCCTGTTTCCTCTCAGGCTCCTGGCCTGAGTAGCTTCTGGGCAAAGCCAGTGGCTTCATTGTGGTCACTGTAATTGTGCCAAGTCACGAACCTGTAGGCTGAGCCAGGAAGGCCCCAAAGCAGATAAGCCAGGCTGGCAACATGAGCGCCCCTCACCTCACATCCTGCCCCACAAATGGCTTGAGCAGGAACCACGAAGCCTGGAGCAGACTCGGCTGTGCTGCGTGCTCTTGGGAAAAGACCCACAGCCAAGCCAAGACCACAGTCTGAAGACCCTGAGCCCCATGGAAAGGCATTATTTGTGAGGCCTCCACGTTGGGGGTGTGGTAGGGAGAGGAAGATTTTGAAATCAGAGAGCCTAAAGTGGAATCCCAGTTGTACCCTCTGGGATTGTCTGGAGACAAGCGGCTTTAGCTCCGGAACTCAGCTCCCTTGCACATACGTGCAGATGACAACGCCTGCCCTTCAAGGTTGTGAAGATTCATCAAGACCACATGAGTGAAGCACCTGGCACTGGGTGTGGCACAAAGCAGGTGCTCAGGAAATGCCAATCTGCTTAATAATAAGAAGAGAGGCTGGGAGTGGCAGCTCATGCCTGTAATCCCAGCACTTTGGGAGGCTGAGGTGGGCAGACCTCCCAAAGTCCTGGGATGACAGGAGTTCGAGACCAGCCTAGCCAACATGGTAAAACTCTGTCTGTACAAAAAATACTAAAAGTTAGCCGGGCGTGGTGGCATCTGCCTGTAATTCCGGCTACTTGGGAGGCTGAGGCAGGAGAATCGCTTGAACCGGGAGGTGGAGGTTGCAGTGAGCTGAGATCATGCCACTACACTCCAGCCTGGGCAACAGAGCCAGGCTCTGTCAAAAAAAAGAAGAAGAAGAAGAAAAATGAGGAGGAAGAGGGAGGAGGAGGAGGAAGGAGGAAGGAGGAAGGAGATGACACCTAGGAGTGGTTACTATGTACACTCAGTGCCTTCCCATTCCTTATCTCATTTAATCCCAATGACTGTCTGATGCAAGTCCCATTGTTATTCTCACCTGACAGCTGCAGCCGTGGAAGCTCACAGAGGTGGAGTCATCACCCAGGGTTACACACCTGATGAGCAGAGAGCTGGGATTCGAACCCAGGCAGCTGGGGGCTGAGGAGGCCGAGGGAGAAGCAGCTGGTGATGAAGGCTAGAAAGGAATCAGGTCTGCTTCCTTGCCTGGCATTCGGTGCCATTGACAGCAGCCTCCCCTCAGCAAGCAAAACTTGCTCCAAATTGAGCTGCGAGTTTCTTGCAGGGTGGAGCTGCCCTCGGCTGAGTGGAGCCAGGAGGGTGAAGCAGGAGCGTGAACGGTGTGAAGCACCCATTACAAATTTCTGGCCGCCATCCTAATTTTAGAGGCTTCATGTTTCAATATGAAATGCTGCTGTTCGTGCCACAAAACTAGGAAACAAACAGAATTGTGCCAGGAGAAACCCCCTCCCCCACCAAGTTTGATGCTGTAAAAATGTCTAAAGGGGAAATCTTCTCAGTGGTAAATTACCCCACTGCCTTCTTTTCCTCTCATTTTGCATCGGAAGCTCTCCTCAGTTCCTACTGGAAGATGTTCAAGGCTGGGCCAGGAGAATTCTAGAGACTTTTTCCCCGAATAGGCACCGTGTTTGTGGAGAAGTCCACTAAGAATCCCAGACTTGACATAGCCCTGGCATTCAGCGGCCGCCTCACTCCCACGTGGAGTGAAAACCAGGAAGACAGCAGAAGGTGGCAAACCCACTGTCAAGAAGCAGAGTAGCAATTTCTTGCCATTGTAGTGATAAATTGCTACACTGGCTGAACTAAAAATTGTAATAATAATAACAATTAACATTTATGCAGCATGTACAATGCTCCAGTAAAATATTCTTTTAAGGTCACAATGTACCTTTATCATGATGTTGTCATAATGTATCCACAATAATAGCAGCACTAGCTAACATTTATTGAATAATTACTGTGGTTACTTTATCTGCATCATCACATTAATCTTTAAAACTTCACAACAATGCTTTGAGCCTGGTGCTTTTATTATTCCCATTGTACAGTTAATAAAACAGGTTTACGTAGTTAGTGGCTGAGCTGGGTTGCAAACTCAGGCACGTCTGAATCCGGAGCTGGGGTTCTTACCCACTCCAGTGACTGCCTCTCAGAAAAGAACAGGGTAATGTCCATTCTCCTTTTATTTTCTTTAAGCACCTGATCATTCTAAAAGCATGTGTTCCTCTGTGTGTGTGAGTTATGTACACGTGTGTGTGTTTTCCTTTCTTTTCTCGGACTCCAGGCTCATGACTGCTTATTTGCATGGTGTTTTGGTGTCAAAGGAGCGTTGAATGTCTTCTCCATATACCCAGCTTTATTCCACTCTAGGAGTTTAACTTCTTCAACATTGTTATGAGGTCCCTGGTGACCTCAGTTTCTCCTCTCCGCGTCATCCAGGACTTCATCTGAAGCTTGAGCTACATGTAAGACTTCATCTACCTTGCACAGGGCAATGGAGAGAGGTAAGTTTCTGGGACCAGAGGGGTGTTGTCTTATCCTCGGTAAAGGGAGTGCAGAGGAGGGATGGAAAGGACAGGAGAGGACTGACTTCTGAAGGGGTCAACTGGGATTGTTCCAGGCAAACTAGATTTGTGTCACTCTGCTTAGCTCCCTTCTTACAAACGGATGTGAGAATACATCTTCGCCATCCCTTGGCCTGTGAGGCTGGCCCCATTACTGAATGTGTGGAACTGAGAGGTGCACTGAGTAGAAGCAGTAACAGGCAGCAGGTGCTTAACTGTTGGCTGGCTTTTTCTTGGCTTTTTCCTCTCACTCGTTGAAGGTGCAATGCCTCATCTTGATACTGGATCATTTCTTCTGTAACTACCAAGTTTTGTAGATTTGCCTCCTGGAATCTATGATGCTTCTGTGAGATTCCTCCTTCAATGAAATGAGGGATAATTAAGTAGCCTGCTGCATCCAACCTCGGCCTGCCTTCCTGTGAGATGTCTACGTGTGGCTGTGCACACACACGCCCACGCACACACAGGCATGCACACACATGTGCATCCAGACATCCATGCACACACACATACACACACACACAGGTGTAAAGTTTAGTTACATTGGAATTATTTACTTGTTTTCAGAACACTAACTGTAAATATGTGTTTATATCACTGGGTCACTAGGACTTTCTTATTTCTGCCTAAGTACCTGAAGTTTCTATTTCTCTATTTTTCAAAATTATTTTTAAATTAGAAAAATAATCCTCAAATACAATATCATTTAAAAAGACTCAAACGATACAGAAGGGACGTATGGGAAAATGTGAAAAAATCCCCTTTATACAACTGATACTTCAAAACACTCTCATTCCCACCTACCAACCCTCTAACAATAGAATAACTTCATATTTATGCTGACGGTCCTTTTCCTATGTAGTGTGAGCTTAGTGTGCAAAAAAATCTCAAAATATTTTTGAAAGTGCCTCTTTTCATACAAGTTTTATATTCTATGAAGAGAAAATCTGCTAAATGTTACTTCCCTATAGTACTGCCAAGTTGCTTCTCTGAGCCGTTAGACAACTTTTACCCCATTTCCCCTTTGCCTTATTGGTTGAATGTGGTTTTTGAATTGCTAATGGGTCAGGTGTGCCACAAAGGAAAGAGCCTGGGCTTTGGAGTCTAACTTGGTTTGAATCCCAGTAAGATCCCTGTTTAGTCTCATAGACTGGGTAAATTGTGTTCATTTCTTCCCAGGAATCAAGGGCCAGGACCCTGCAGCCACACTGCTGCCTGGGTTCAAATGCTACTTCCCCCTTGACTCAGTGGAAAGCTTTCAAAAACCACTTGACCTCTCAGTGCCTTAGTTCCCTCACCTGTGAAATGGGGATAACAATAATATCTCCCTCTTAAGGTTGTAATGAAAGCTAAAAAGTTACCTCAATGCCTGGCACACACACAGTGAGTGTTAAATAAGCCTCGGTTGCTTTTTATTACCCTCCTATGTGTACAGAATTCACAGCGATGTAAGTCTACATGCAGGTGATAAAGACCCTGCCCCAGGGAACACAGATGGGTGCAATCAAACCATTATTAAGCTAACAAGACAGCATGACCCTAGAGCTCCTTGCAGAAATTTTCACCACCAGGGCGCACACAAACACAGAAATAATTCTGCTCAGACTCAAAACAGAGAAGTGACCCCCAGCCCCACCTTTGTCTCATCTTCCACTCCATCCATGCATTCTTTAGATTTCAGCTGTTCTCTTCCTTCCCAGCTCTTCTATTCTCTTCGTCCTCACCAGGCCAAGACCACATATTTCACACCCCTCCCACAAAACGACAGAACTACTCCCACCTCTGCCATCTTCCCTCCTATCCACAGGGTCTATGCCTGGCCATCTGTTTGGGTCCTAAACTGACGCTTGGAGCATGTAACATCCACTAAGGAAGGTTTGTCTTAATTGCCTCCCTTGCTGATCACAATGACATTCAAAATCCTTCATCAAGGTTATCTTCAAACCCTCCTTTCAAACTAGCCTCTCCCTGTGCTCTAAACATGTCTCCCAGAATCCCTGCTCTGAGCCAACCAATTCAAGTTTCCCATGGAATGTAATTGATACACAAGAGGGAGTTAGATGAGAACATCTTTAAAGCCTTCTGAGCCCTGTAGATCATTTGCAGACATTCTACAAAACTACAAATAGTCACCGCACTTACTATGTGCTAAACATTATGTTAATTGCCTTTGTTTTATGCACATTAGCTCCCTTAATTCTCATAATAGTTTGATGAAGGAGGTAGTATTACTATCCTGTTTTACAGATAGAAAAGCTGAGTCTTGGGGAAGATAAATTGTGGCTCCAAGGCTACCCAGCCAAGATGAGCAAGACTGAAACACAGACCCACATGACACTGCAGTCCCACTCTGGGTGTCAGAAGAGTGCTGCTTCCCCCAGCTTCTGTTAGCCTGTATTAAATGTTTCCAGGTTGATCCTCCAGCCTACCCTCACCCCTATGCTTTCTTTCTAAAACATAAGCAGATGAAAAATAAAGCATGAGTGCTTCTTCCCTAGGATGGCATACCAGAATCAGCAGATGACAGACATCGGGGTGCTGTCGGACCCGGGAATCAGAACCTCTGCAGATAGATATTTTGGAAGGCACTCCCTAGATTGGCACCTCTGGTTAGAACCCTGCCCAGGGACTGGACAAGTTGAGCCCATGGCTCATATCTGGCCAGTGTTCATTGCTTTGTTGAATCACACTTAATCCTTTGGTTTTGGTAGATTCCTGCAAGTAGACTGACAGCCGCATGTTTGCAGGAAAGTTAAATATTTTGACAGCGCAGAAGACTGCTGCATCTGGAGGGTTCTGGGTCCAGCTATAACCAGACTTGCCTGTCCTAAACAAATGGATTGACTGCTTCCGGCATCCTCACTTTACTTCTGCACGGTGACCAACATCCGGAGCTTAATTACCTGACAGCCGGGAGGTAGGGGGCAAAGGAAACCTTTTAATTTATAGTAAGAAGTGATCAGTTCCTTTTTTGGGTCTTAGTTAGAATCCAGGTGCACTTGAAACAATAAAACCTTGTATATAGTTTTCTCCTATAAGAAACTTCTCAGATATTTACCAAAATCCTGGAAAAATATATATTGGTCAATATACCACAATTCCCACAAGAGGTAAATATTTACAAAATCTACTTTGGGCAGTGATGCTGCAAGAATATTAAAAGGCGTTGACTTTATCGTCAAGTGAATTATTTCTTAATTTTTTAAAATTTAAATCACAGTATACTTGACAAGCTACAGCAGTAGGAAAACACCTTTGCTTTAAACAAAACTACCTTTTCTCAGCAAGAACAGTTACTAGAGTGGGAAATAAGGTTAATTTCAGTTTTATTAATAATATCTGAAATGAAATAATGTTACAACTCGCCCCTCTAACCTCGTTGCTAGACAACTTGGAATATTTATTTATTTCTCCTTCAGAGAAAATAAGAGTGGATGTTACCTTTAAGCAACATACACATTTAATTAATGAACGCAAGGAAAATGATTCCGGTTGTAGTTAAATCGGGCACAAGCATATAGGATTTAAGAGATCTGACCTTAGAAATGAAGAAAATATTATTGTAATTACTCCATTTGCTAAAAACAAATGATGTGGCATTTGAATTTAAGACTTCTATCAAAAGCAGTTGAGTGTCTGTAATCAGTTCTCACCTTTACATTTTAATGGAGTAGAGGTTGAGCCGTTGCATTTACAATTATCTAGGCTGACTTCATGCCTTTGAAATGACTTAAAAAGATTAGCATTCATGGATTATTTATTAGCTCCTCGTGAACGTATTTCCAAGAATGGAAACAACATATTGCATCAAAGTCTAGTTTCCAAGTTTAACTCTTTTAATGAACAGCATGACTGTACGATGCTGCAAAAGGCATCTCTGAAGTCACAGGACATTTTGTCATGCTTTTCCCTTCAAGTGCATCTTTAGTAGCAGTCTTTGTTCCTTGCAAGCTCAGGGAGAATGTTGATTCCAGCCCTGGCAGCTGCCCGAGATGCCCTGTAAACACTACGGCTAGCAGAAAGCAGGCTGCCCAGGGGGCCAAGGCAGCTGATCCCAGCCTGCTGTAGCTATCACTGATAGGGAATGCCTGTCTGGGGCTCGGCAGAGAACTCAGTGACATGATGGCCCTGGCAGTTTAACCCAAACACACTTTCTGCCTAGATAACAAAAATGTCACGCCTGAGTCCCTGACAGCAACCCCAGAGGAGCTCCAGGTTTGAGGCAACGCTGGCAGGACGTGGTCTATCTGCCATCTGAAGCCCTTCATTGCCCGCCTGGCTGTGAATCTCACCTCCTCTGTAGTGGAAAACAGGCCGAACAGAACTGGCAGGCAGGTAAGGGACAGCAAACCTTGCAGGGAGGGCCTAGTGCTGAAGCTAAGCCAGCCCTTTGAGTTCAAGCTCAAAGACATGTGATGCCAGCTTTGCAGGGGAGCTAAGATTCTTCCGAGAAAAAGCAGAATGAGAGAGAGATATGCAGCTGCAGTGGAGGACTTGGAAGAGAACAACGCCAGGGCCTGGATCCTGCAAGAGTCTCCTCTGGAAAAGCAGGGGAGAGAAAAGCAAGGAAGGAAGCAGGGTCACCGCAAGTGTGGGATTTGTCTTATTAAAATCTGATACTGTGTGGCAGTTTGCTTCACTCTTGGTATAAAATGTCTGAGCTCCATGTTAAAGTAAATGTAAGTAATATAAATCTGCCTTTCCTGAGGTGAAAATAGATCCATATTATTTAAAATATGAACTGAGATAGATGACAGTTACAAACATTATACTTGTTCTTATTATAATTCTTACTAAGCTCAAGGAATAAAAACTGGGATGATGAAAAAGAAGTTCTGAACGTAAGAATTGATGTTTTGGATAAAATACAAACCAACCCAGAAATGATGAAAAAAATCTGCCCTGTCTGACTTGCTTTGTTGCTTTGCTCATGGAGAGTTCAGCAATCGTGTCATTTATTCATTCATTCACTCACTCACTCACTGACTCACTCATTCAGCAGCTATCCAACCGGAGCTCGCTGTGAGGCAGACACTGTGCTGGGGACATACAAATGCATCAGATGTGGAGTCTGCCCTCAATAAGCTTATAATCTAATAAGAAAGAGAAGGCAAGTCCACATGTAACTATAGTACGAGGCAGGATGTAATAACTGCAAAAAGGGACATGAAAGAAAATGCCGTGAGGGATTGCACCTCACTAGGGGGAGGTTTTATTTGAGCTATCTTCTAATGGATGGGCAGAATTTGGAGAGTGGAAGTGGTGGGCGGGGGGGGGGGTGGCGGGTGGTAAGGAAAATCCCAAGAATGCTTTGGTGTAGAAGGTCCAGCAATCCCTGCCTGGTTTGTTGTCTGTGTCCATGAAGTTGAAGCAGAAGTGGAGCACTTGAGTACCTGTCTGCAAGAGCAACTGACCTGGCACCCCTGGTTTTTCCAACTGCCTCTTTCTGTGTTCTCTGGCAAGACACCTATGGGCTTCAGGCTTTTTTTTTTTTTTTTAATTTTTGAGACAGAGTCTGGCTCTGTCACACCGCCTGGAGTGCAGTGGCGTGATCTCAGCTCACTGCAACCTCTGCCTCCCGGGTTCAAGCAATTCTCCTGCCTCAGCTTCCCTAGTAGCTGGGATTAAGGCACGCACCACCATGCCCAGCTAATTTTTTGTATTTTTAGTAGAGACAAGGTTTCACCATGTTGGCCAGGCTGACCTCGAACTCCTGGCCTCAAAAGATCCGCCCAACTCAGCCTCCCAAAGTGCTGGGATTACAGGCGTAAGCCACCGCGCCCAGCCACTTTAGGCTATTTTTTAAAATGTTGTTACTATGACAAACTAACTTCTAAACAGAATTTTAATATATATAATTAGAGCAAAAAAAGTACAAATATAGGTGCATGAAGAAAAAATTAAGAAAATATCACCCATAATTCTACCATTCACTGAACATTGTGTGAGATAATCCATTAGACTTTTCTATTTATCAATCTATTTTTTTAATTAAAATTATATATTACACATGTGGTTTTATAATACGGTTTTACCATTTATATTCCAAGTATCTTTCTATACTGATGGGTACATATTTTGATATGTGCTTCTTAGCCAGGCTTCTGCTGGCATCTGGAAGGTCCTCTGCAGGAGGTGGCCCCTGTGTTGTGGTCTGTGGACTGCGCTGCCCTTTCAGCTGTGCTCCTCTGTGTGTAGAGCCGAAGTAGGCCCACGGTGTGGGGAGAAGGCCCTGTAGAAGCCACAAGTGAGATACCATGAGCTGTGAGTGGGGTCACCTGGGTGGACAATGACCTGACCTGAGGATACTGGATCTCTGAGTCCTGGGAAAAGCACAGACCAGCATTATCAGGCACAGAGTGCTTTTAGATTGACAGAGAGGATGGTAATCTCACTCACTGGGCAAAGTAGGGGAGGTGGTGACATTACTCTGTTTGTCAGGGTGACCAGCAGCCAAGGGAGGCCACAGACACACTCAGGGGAGATGAGCACAGCCACCCCCTAGAATGAGGGTTTTTGATGTTTGCTTGAATGTTTTAATTGTGATAAAATAAACATAACATAAAATGTACTATCTTGACCATTTTTGAGTATACAGTTCAGTAGCATTGTATATTCACATTCTGGTGCAACCAATCTCCAAAACATATCATCTTGCAAAACTAAAACTCTGAATAGTACCCATTAAACAACTCCCTATTCCCATTCCCCTCGTTTCTGGCAACCACCACTCTGCTTTCTGTTTTTAATGAGTTCGATTACTCTAGATACCTCATATAAGTGGAATCATACTGTATTTGTCTTTCTTGTCTAGCTTATTTCACTTAGCATAATGTCCTCAAGTTTCATTCATGTTGAAGCATGTCTCAGAATTTCTTTCCTTTTTAAGGCTGAATATATTCCATTGAATGGCATATTAGTCCATTCTCATGCTGCTAATAAAGACATACCCAAGACTGGGTAATTTATAAAGGAAAGAGGTTAAATGGACTCACAGTTCCAGAGGCCTCACCATCGTGGCAGAAGGCAAATGAGGAGCAAAGTCACGTCTTACATGGCAGCAGGCAAGAGAGCGTGTGCAGGGGATCTCCCCTTTATAAAACCATCAGATTTTGTGAGACTTATTTACTATTATGAGACCAGTATGGGAAAGACCTGCTCCCATGATTCAATTACCTCCCACCAGGTCCCTCCCATGACACTTGAGAATTATGGTAGCTACAATTCAAGATGAGATTTGAGTGGGGACACAGCGAAACCATATTAAATGGAGATACCACATTTTGTTTATTCATTCATCCATCGATGGATTTGGGTTGGGCTTCCACCTTTTGGTTACAGTGAAGAGTGCTGGTATGAACATGTGTGTGTACAAATATCTCCTTGAGACCCTGGTTTCAATTCTTTTGGATGCATACTCATGAAGTGAAATTGCTGAATCATATGGTAATAGAATCATAGAATCTATAGAATCATTTGGTAAATGAATTTAAAGTAATTTTAATTTTTAATTTCTGAGTAACCACCCACTGTTTTCCATAATAGCTACACCATTTTACATTCCCACCAACAGTGCTCAAGGGCTCCAATTTCCCCACATCCTTGCTGACACTAGCAATTTTTTGGTTTTTGGGTCATAGTCATCCTAATGGGTGTGAGGTGATATCTCACTGTGGTTTTGATATGAATTTTCCTAACCTAGAACCAGTCCTGTAGAGGAAGTGGAAGTACCTCTGCAAGGTAGAGCCAGGCCCAGAGGCCAAGATGAAGGAATTGAGTTCAAGTCATAGCTTTGAGGTTGACTCCTAACCTGACACAACCCCATCAACGTCTCACTTTTCTCAACCATGCAATCAAGGATGCTAACACCATCCTACCTCTGTTTTCTGTATCACTACTAAGCAGCATTGCACTAATTTCCAAGGAAAACAAAGCTAATAACTTTGTTCCCAAGAGCCAGAGCCATATGTAAACATGAGGCACTCTGGGCAACTTGTCAAGGATCTACCTAAACACCCACAGAACAAGGCAGGACCCTGAAGTCACATCCCAGCTAACATTATCAGCAGCTCACTCTAAATCTTTCAGTGACATCTATATTAAAATACAATCCACTCTGAACCCAGTACTTATCAGTTTATCTGCACCATGAGCCCAACCATATGTCTCCACTTTTTGCCTCTTCAATGGCTTCAAACAAATTCAGAATTTTGAGTTTCCACTGTTTCGTTCTTGTAGCTACTAAGACAATAACAGATTAAATAGGATGAACCAAGCAGCCATACTTCTTGTAAAGTTATCCCCAGAGATAAATGTACAATGTTGTTTCAGAGGCTGTGGTGGTGTCTGCAGTGTAACTAAGGTTGACAGACTGCCTGCATGTGGGTGGCTGTCTCCTTTCCAGCTGTGACCAGCTGAATTATATCACCTGTCCCATTTGATGTATTAGGATATGCCCAA
The DNA here is from genome assembly GCF_028858775.2 of Pan troglodytes. Classification (NCBI taxonomy): domain Eukaryota; kingdom Metazoa; phylum Chordata; class Mammalia; order Primates; family Hominidae; genus Pan; species Pan troglodytes. The sequence continues at coordinate 32,365,300 of NC_072404.2, forward strand.
GCTCAAGATGCATGTTGCTGCAATAGGGAAATTAATGTCCACCACTGGAGGCAATTAATAATGATTAGGAGCAAAACAGCAGGGTTAAATCTGTGCATTTAAGAGAGTGTTCATACACTTTTATACTATATTTCAGTCTAGTTGCTCAAAGGAAAACAGAAAATCCTTTTGGGGGACTAGAACAATCTTATCTTAATTAACATGTAAACTTAGATGAAATGTCAAAATCGCTTCAATGAGACATGCTTATTCATTATTTACTTAATCCTCCCTTCCTGGGGTTAGAGAAAAACATTGCACAAAAGTAGCATAGTGTGGGGAGAAATGTTAAGACTGAGTCGAGACGCTTGTAGAACTCTTGCACTTATTGAATTGCTGCATTCAGTCCACGGATTGAGGTGAGTGAGAAATTCTTGCCTCTTTTATTTTACTATTCTGCAGTTACTATATTATAAAAAAGCAGGAAATTGGCAAACCATAGATTTGCAATGCTCAGTTTAGTGCAACTCCATAAAATCTGCCTGTAAAATGCTTAGTGGTAGGTAACTAACTTACATTTGGCAACTAAAATCTGGATGTAAATTTGAATAACAGAAACCTAAGCTGAACAAGGGATTTTCCTTCAAAGGTTCAGAAAATATTGAAAACTGATAGTTTATAAACCTGTCAGTTTAATGTACATAAACATACACGCACCTCTCACTAGGCATTTATGTCACCACGTGTTAGTGCAGAGCATATACAATACAAATATTTATTGATCAGTTATTTTATTAGGAAATTTCATTGAACAGATTCAAACATAACTGGCTGCCAGCTGGACTTTATAGCTCGGAGAAGATTATATACTTAACCTAAGAGATAATGCAATTCTCATTAATGAAAAACTATGAGATAAAGGTCTTGGAAAACTTCGAACCCTATTTTATTATGATGGAATCAAAAAGTAATTCCTTCTCTGTGAATCTGCAATGGCTACTGTGACTTTGAAGTTCTGTTGGCAACCTGGGCTCATGAGTCCAGGGCCACCTAAGGGCGTGGCTTCCCCTTGCATTTCCCTTCCGTTGTGCTTTCAAGAGTGGCTCAGTCTGCATGACCCTCCAACAGACTCAATTAAAAGCGAAAAATGCAGTCAATTATCAGTTATTTGGCTTACCTAACCCAGATATCCAGATATGCATTTGAACATAACTAAAATACTTGAATTTTTAATAGCACATATCAAATACTTGGCACCATTTTTCATGTGGATATTTAGTATCTTGTGCTCAAATAGCCATGCACTAGTTTAGTCCCAATTATTCATTCATGTATTTATTTATTCATTCATTTGTTCATTAAATAGTCTTTATGCCCTCATCACCCTTACTTTTCCATTTGCTTTGAAAATCTCACCAGGGCTAAGCATGGCTAAGTTTCAGACAGAGTAAGCCTCTGGTTTATCTATCAATGGATCACATCACTTGGACTACATTGTTTTTATTATTTTTAGGAATCTGTTCATTCGACAGATATTTTTTGAGTACTCACCATGTGTAAAGCACTCTGCTGTATGGATCTCAAAGATAAAAAAAATAAAAGCACAAAAACTCTATTCTCAAGCTTAACGAAAGTGACCAAATGCCAACGTAGTGTTAGTCATTTTCCTCATTCTCACAACAAACCTGTGAAGTAGGCACTATTCCCATCTATACTTGAGGAAATGGCATCTCGAGAAGACTACTTTTTCCAGATGACTTTGATCTGTCCAAGTCACACAGTGGTGATGGCAGAGTCAGGATTCCAACTTCGGTCTTCTGTTTTCTGGCTCTGAGGTCTTGCCACCACACGGCACTTATCTCTTTAGGAGCTGGCCAGCCTAATGGCACATCTAGTGGTTATGTTTCCACAGCCAGGTGTGGATATTAGACCTTTATCTAATATGCCAAAGACCTCTCTCTCAGTCAAACGTTCCTGGAATATCACTGGCAAAACTGCAGATTCATTGCATCTGTTCCAATTGTTAGACAATGCTGGTGCTTAAGGTGCAACTTCCCCGCCCGTGCTCCAACCTCCATCTGCAAGTAAAGACAATATTGATCTTCCCAATGGCCCTGGCCCTTCCTCTGCATTTGCTTTTCAGCTTCCTGTTGGGTTCCTGGCTTTCCAGTCATGGGCTCTTTGGTGTTGACAATATGTTGGGCAGTTTCTTTTCAGTTTGATGAACTTGAGCTGCAGACTCAACTTGCTGTTCTGCCCCCTCCTCTAGTATAGCGCCCCCTGTAGGCATGGATGATCATCACCCACCCGCCTAGCCCTGGAGAGCCCACCTGGTGTGCCAGCCCCTGGTCCTCCTGCCCCTCCTTACCTCACCGAGGAGGAAGGCATGGGTAATTTGAGAAGAAGATGTCCTGGTTCTTAAATGGGGTACATTATAATCTTCTGGGGATTTGATTAAAAAATAGATACCTGAACCCTTCTCTAAACCTCCTGGATCTATAGAAGTGTGTTTCAGTCTGTTCCCCAGCTGAAGAGAAAGCACACCAAAACCTAAGAAGCACTGGTGCAGTAAGAGGGTGCTATTGGCAAGCACACACCTTCCTACACTGGAATAAGAAATTTCATCAGGTTGAACCTTTTTTAAACCTCAATAGAAAGACAAAAGGAAATAGCTAATTTGCTAATTATTTCAGAAGATTATTAATCTTGCAAGGTGTCACCACACAGACTTCAAACATGAGCAAAATCATAGGGATTGTACCCTTTTAGCATTTAGTAAAAGAAAATTGTATTTCCCTATTTAGAAAAAAAATCTGTATGCATTAGGGAACTGTTGGAGACCAGCCCTAAAGTTCTGAGGAGCTGTCCAAGAAACTGAGGATGAAAGATTTCACAGACTCAGTGCTTCTCCATTACCCAGCTCTGAGTCCAATTCAGCTCAAATGTTAGTGGGACATATATTGGACCCATATAGCTAATTTTAAAAGCCAAAATGTCAATGATAAGATGTACCTGAAAAAGAATTTAATAGGAAGCCAAGGAAACACATTTTAAAACTCTTTATGTAATGGATTACATTTATTGATTTGCATATGTTGAACCAACCTTGCATCCAAGGGATGAAGCCAACTTGATTGCAGTGGATAAGTTTTTTGATGTGCTGCTGGATTCAGTTTGCCAGTATTTTATTGAGGATGTTCACCTCGATGTTCTTCAGTGATACTGGCCTGAAGTTTTCTTTTTTTTGTTTTGTCTCTTCCCAGTTTTGGTAACAGGATGATGCTGGCTTCATAAAATGAGTTAGGGAGGAATTTTTTGCAATCTACTCATCTGAAAAAGGTCTAACATCCAGAGTATGCAAGGAAGTTAAACAAATTTACAAGAAAAAAAAAACCATCAAAAAGTGGGCAAAGGATATGGACAGACACTTCTCAAAAGAAGACATTTATGCAGCCAAAAAACATGAAAAAAAGCTCAACATCACTGACCATTAGAGAAATGCAAATCAAAACCACAATGAGATACCATTTCACGTCAGTCAGAATGGCAATTATTAAAAAGTCAAGAAACAATAGATGCTGGTGAGGCTTTGGAGAAATAGGAATGCTTTGGTAGTAATGTAAATTAGTTCCTGTTGGTAGGAATGTAAATTAGTTCAAGCATTGTGGAAGACAGTATGGTGATTCCTCAAGGATCTAGAACCAGAAATACCATTTAGCCCAGCAATCCCATTACTGGGTATATACCCAAAGGAATATAAATCTTTCTACTATAAAGGCACATGGACACTTGTGTTTATTGCAGCACTGTTTGCAACAGCAAAGTCATGAAACCAACCCAAATGCCCATTGAAGATAGACTGGATAAAGAAAATGTGGTAAGTATACACCATGGAATACTACACAGCCATAAAAAGGAATGAGATCATGTCCTTTGCAGGGACATGGATGAAGCTGGAAGCTATCATCCTCAGCAAACTAACACAGGAACAGAAAACCAAACACTGCATTTTCTCATTCATAAGTGGGAGTTGAGCAATGAGAACACATGAACACAAGAAGGGGAACATCACACACCAGGGCCTGCTGGGGAGTTGGGGGTGAGGGGAGGAAAACTAGAGGATGGATCAATAGGTACAGCAAACTACCATGGCACGTGTATACCTATGTAACAAACCTGCACGTTCTGCACATGTATCCTGGAACTTAAAGTAAAATAAATAAATAAATAAATACTAATTATGACATTAAAAAACCTATTGGAAATGAAATATATTCTGCTTTGTGACTTGCAACCCAGTGTGACTTAATTATCCTGTATTTTCTTCTAAATAATCTCTGATAAAGAAATCTTTTTGCCAAAAAAAAAAAAAAAAAAAACAACTAAAAACAAAAACCAAAAAACCCAAACCTCTTAGTGGGCCTTTTGCTTGGCTATTTTCTGCTTTAGTTAAGGATGCAGGCTTTCAAACACTGAAAAATTAAACCTGTGTTTGGACTGGATTTGAGGAAGACCAGAAGCATTCGTTGTTGAGGTCCCTGACCTCACAGGCATTATGACCCCGATGCCAACCTGGGGATGATGTGCTCCACGGAGGATTTTGGGCCCAGGGCTTTCTCTCTAGGTGATGGGCTTAAGAGTGTGGAAAGCTGACCCTTGGTGCATGGAGACTGACCAGCTGTGGCTTGACCTGCACACTGAGGATGGTGGCAATATTTGCTATTGAGGACGCCCAGCAGGAATTGTTGATGGCTGTCTAGTACCTGAGAGCAACTAGCAGATGGGCAGGGAGAAGCTCTGATGGGAGAGAAGCGTGGGTCAGTCATCTTAACTTTAAATAGAGTCAGTGTTCCTGACTTTCCTGCAACCACGATCAAAGGAAACAGCGTTGGAGGAGAGGAGAGAGTGAGTTACATACTGGCGTCACTCCCGGTATAGTGCATTTCCTTTGTCTGTACAGTGGACATAATGCTACCCACCTTGCAGGGCTATGAGGATTCAGCTGAATGAATGTGCTTAGCACAGAGCTTGGCACCTTGGAGGTGCCACTCGAGTGTAGTCTATTGCTACACTAGAGTGTAGTCTATTGCTGTATAAAAAATTACCCCAAACTTGGCTACTGAAAACAATAAACATGTATTATATCACATTTTCCATGGGACAGGGGACCAGGAGTGACGTAGTTGAGTGCCTCTGGCTCCAGGTCTCCGTGAAGTACTCTCAAGGGCTACAGTTGGCGACGACAGCAGTCACCTTATAAGGCTCAACTACTGCCAAAAGTTTTACCTCCACGCTCACTTACATAGTTGCTGGCGGGCCTCAGCTCCTTGCAGGCTGTTGCACTCAGGGCTTCAGGGTCCACCACACCACATGGCGTCTCCACAGGGTTGCCCACAACATGGCAGCTTGCTTCCACTAGGGCAAGTGATGAGAGACAGAGAGAGAACCCAAGACAGAATCCACAGACTTTCTAATCTCCAAAGTAACATTCAATCAATTCTGTCATATTCTGTTTTTTAGAAGAGATCCCACACTAAAGGTATTACACGAGGATGAGGCCATGAATGCCAGAAGGCAAGGACCGTTGGAGGTCATCTTACAACCTACCCACCAAAGCTTTGTCTTCAGTTTGGAGAAGTTTTGAGTTGCTATTCGCAGCATACCAAGAACAGTATCTGCAATCAGTAACTGCCATGCAAGTATTTGTTAATAAAGGGTAAGTATTGTCTTGTGACACTTTTATAGAATATACATTAAGTGTACTGAGTTTCAATATAAACTGTATTTCTTATTGTGAGTAAAGGTCAAAAAAAAATTAGGATTTTGGTCTTTCACAGAAATGGGAAGCCCCTGAATGATTTCATCAGAGAGGAGTGGCACCATCAGGTTTACATTCCGAAAAGATGGCTTTGGCTGCAGTATGAAGAATGGGTTGAGGAGCTCATGAGACAACCAGGTGGGAGGCTCTCGCAGAAGATGAGGCAGAGATGATGGTGGCTCATGGGCAGGACTGAGAAATGGCCACAAGGACCCATGGGTGCTGATATTGCATGCAGAGATCTTGAGAGCTGTTTTGTGCATTCTGTGGCTGGGTCTTTGATCAGTGGAGAAAATTTTGTGATGGCATCTGAATCCACCTGGAACATCAGTGCCTGTATTGGTCACAACTTTTCTGGTGGCAAATAACAAAATCCTTCTCTAGGTATCTTGAGTGCATCCCCTGTACCTCAGTTATAGTGGCTTTAGCTTCGTTAATTCATTCACCTATCAATCTATCTATTCACCTAGTAATCACATTGTTCACTCCCCTCTATGCCAGTTACTGCACTGGACACTGGGGATACAACCATGAAAAATCCAGGCACAGAGCCCACCTTTACGGGGGGTAAGAATCAAGTGGAGATAAGGAAATGGGTGACTTCCAACACAATGACAAGCCCAGGCAGGGTGGGATGGCAGCCCACTGTACAACTGTCTACTCAAGTTTGGGAGGCTGGTCAAGGAAGGCTTCCAAGAGGAGGTAATAATATAATAATATCTAGGCTGAGACCTGAGCAGAAGAAAGGGTTCACTAGGAAGGGAGAAGGAGGCCTGAGGAGATTGGCCTGTGCAGTGTGGGGGCTGTGAGAGAAGGATGATCTTTTCCAGCTTTCAAGTGGAAATCAGAATACGGATTCCTACAGGAGGTTCCCCGCCCCCTGACAGTTTGTGACAGTAAGGACAGGCCCCTGAGATGACTCGTCACATTTCCAAAAGTGGGATGGAACCTGCATAAGGCAAGCAGGACAAAGAAACTGCCTATGTCTCAGGGTTCTGGTGGAATTTCATATGCCCTGGGCCAAAGCTTCTTATCTTGTGCTAATCAGAAGTTCCAACTGGCAGTTCCATGTCTTTGATTAATAAAAATAGGGGTGGTAATTAATTACTTAATAAATGCAATTTCCTTTCCTCAATTTCTGTCCTCAAATTCAACTATTTTATTTTGTCTTACTGTAAGGTTTGTATACCTGTAAGTGGTCCTAAAAGCCTCAATGGACACAGGCATGACATAAATAAACACATGCATAAAAATTCTTATTCTATGTTACATTTCTTCCAAAACATGGGGGTCACCAGGGGAACAGTGATCAACAGGCTCTTTACCTTGACAAGGTTGAGAAACTCAGGGCTGACTCTGGGATAAATGCCCAGCTGTGAAGCTTAGTGTTTTTATCAATGGGCCAGAACCTGTGCCATTCCCCCATGAAGGAAGAGGATATTATAATATGCCTTCATGGAAGAATCCTCCAACATTATCAGGATCGACAAATTCAGAATTTCACACAGAATTTGCAGCGTTCTCAGTGACACTGTTTAGATGTTAATTAAATAGGCATAATAAAATTTATCAGTTAAACCATAAAAGAATAAAAAAGATTGTTCAAACTAGCAGAGGGGGAAAAAATGGAAGGAAGGGGAAAACTAAATCCGAAAAGAGGAAAGACAAAGTATAGAAATGGAACAAATAGAAATGATAAAATAAGATAGAGTAACTTAATGAATCCCAATATATTAATAATCACACTCAATGGAAATGGACTAGGTTTTCTAGTTAAAAGACTAAGGCCATCAGATCTGATTCAAAATAAAAGAGAATTCACTGCAGTAACAGGAAAAAAAACTTCAGCCGAATTATGTTCATAATTAATATCCATAAAATATAAGGATATGGAAACTTCATAGTAAAAGAAAGTAAAAGGATATAACAGATGTATTCAGTGGGACTAGATTTCACTACAAGTGACAGAAAACTCCAAACGACAGAGGCTTAAACAAGATAGAATGTACTTTTTCTCTGTTGTAGGTCAGTGTCCATGATACTGCCTTGTATCAAGGACCCAGACTCTTTCTATTCTATGACTCTACCTTGGGAGCCCTTGACCTCAAGGTCCAAGATGGCAGCACCTGGACAGTCCGGGATAATGAGGGAAGGAAGGAGGAAGAAGAAGAAATGGCATATCCTGCACTGCATTTTAAGGAAGGTCCTCAGAAGCTGTTAACCCATCTATTTTCATCTCACTGACCAGACATTAGTCGTATGGCCACATCTAGCTGCAAAGGAAGCTAAGAAATGTAATCTTTACTCCAGGAGGTCAAGTCTCCAGCTAAAAATTGGAGGGAGATTCTGTTATCACAGAAGACGCAGAGAACAAATTTTAGGAACAACTTCGTCACACAAGCAAATAACCAAAGAGGGCTGGTATAATAGCAGATGAAGCAGACCTTAGGCAAAAGGCATTACTATAGGTAATGAGCATGAGTACATATTTTTAGAAAAGATTTAATTCACCAGAAGTATGTATATACTTAGTAACAAAGCTTCAAAATATATAATACAAGAATTGACAGAATACAAGAAGAAACTGAAAAATAGACCACTATCAAGAGAGACATTCAATGGTTGATAAATCAAGCAGAGAAAAAAGTCAGTAAGAATATCAAAGACTTCAGAAACACAAGGTTAATTTAATGAACATATATAAGTACTATCTCCAATAACCATAGAATAGATGTTATTTTAATACACACAGAAAATATTTATGGAAATTGACTACATTATAAACCAAAAGTAAGTATTGACAAATTACAAATATTTGATATGAGTTAAGCCATATTCACTGACTGATAAATGGTGAAATTAAGTTATAAATAAATTATAAAAAGATATTAAGCCATTTGTTTTGAACATTTAAAGAACATGGTCAAAGAAGAAATCCTGATAGAAATGAGAAGATGCTTAAAATGAAAAAAAAATGGAGGGGAAATGATATTAATTAAAACTTGGTGGATGAAGAACTAATATTTGGAACATATAAAGAACTCTCAAAGCTTGACTATAAAAAACCAAACAAGTCAACTATAACATGGGCAAAAGATATGAGGAGACATTTCACCAAAAAATTTATGTATATATATGTACAGATGGCAAATAAACACAGGAAAAGATGTTCAACATCATTAGCCACCAGGGAACTGCAAATTAAAACCACAATGAGATATCACTACAAGCCTAACAGAATGGTTAAAATAAAAAATAATGACAGCCGTATGGTGGCAAGGATGTGGAGAAACTGGATCAGTCACACATTGCTGGTGGGAATGTAGAATGGTACAGCCACTCTGGAAACTTCTGAAAAAACTAAGCATGTAACTATTAATACCAAACTTGTACATGAATCTTCATTGCAGCTCTATTGGCAATACCCAATATGGAAACAACCAGATGCCCTTCAATGGGTGAATGGTTAAACAAATTATGGTACATTCACACCATGGAATAGTATTCAGCAATAAAAAGGAAAAAATGATTGATACAACAACCTAGACAAATCTTCAGAGAGTTATGGTAAGTGACAAAAGCCAATCTGACAGGTGATATAATGTATGATTCCATTTATATAACATTCTTGGAAGGAAAAAATTTTAGAAATAGATTAGATATTGCTAGGAGTTAAGCAGAGGGTGGAAGTAGGAGGAAGAGAGAGTGGCTGTCACAGGTCGGTGTGAGGGATGCTTGTGGTGATGGAAATGTTCTGTATCTTGGCTGTGTCAATGTCAATATCCCGGCCAAGATACCATACTATAATTTTGTAAGATGCTATCATTTGGGGAAACAGGGTCAAGGGTACAGGGAATCTCTCTGTATTATTTCTTACAACTGCATGTGAACTTGCAATCACCTCAAAATAAAAGATTCAATTAAAAAATATTATGGTTTGCAGTGAAAGTAGTACATTCACAGAGTTAAACATTTATGTTAAAAAGAAAAGGCTTAAATTGGCAATATAAGAAATTAGGAAAATAATAGCACAATAAGCTCAAATAAAATGGAAGAAAATAGTAAAGAGCAGAAATTAATAAAATCAGAACAACAGAAGTACTGTACAGAAGATTGACCCAGCTAAAAAGTGGTTCTCCGTAAAGATCAATAACATGGGCAAACCCTTGGCAAGACTGATCTTGAAAAAGAGAGAGAAGACTCAAATTAACAATTTTGGGAATGAGAAAAAGGATATGACTTAGTTTGGATGTCGTTCTCTCTAAATCTCGAGTTGAATTGTGATCTTTAGTGTTGGAGGTGAGGCCTAATGGGAGGTGACTGGATCATGAGGGTGAATTTCTCAGGAGTGGTTTAGCACCATCCTTTTGGTACTGTCCTTACAATAGTGAAGTTATCATGAGATCTGGCTGTTTAAAATCGTGTGGCATATTTTCCCTTGCTCTCTCTTGCTCTAGTTCTCGCCTGTCATGACTGTAAGTTTCCTGAGGCCTCACCGGAAGCTGAGCAGATGCCAGCACCATGCTCTCTGTACTGCCTGCAGAACTGTGAGCCAATTAAACCTTTTTTAAATAAATTACCCAGTCTCAGATATTTCTTTATGGCAATGCAAAAATGGCCTAACAAAGGATATAACTGTAGGTGTAGTAAACACTAAGAGAAGAGAGGACGGCAGGAAGAAAGGGGTCGGGGGAAGGAAGGAAAAGAAAGAAGGAAGAAAATCCTTTCAAACTCATTTCGTGATACCAAACCTAGACAACAACAGATCAAGATCCGAAAATACTGAATAAAATAAAAGTAAACCAAAATTACCAACAAATAAGAGATCAAGTAGGGTTTATCCCAGAAATGCACTGTTGGTTCAATATTTAAAAAATTTATTACTTTAGTTTGCCACATTAAGAGATTAAAGGAGAAAAACCTCATGATCATCTCAATAGGTGAAGAATTCAGTAAAATTCTAAAACCGTTCATCATAAGGACCCTAGAAAAATTATTGCAAGCTAAATGCAATACATGAATGTGTATGAATGTTTGTAGGAGCAAAGAACTGGAAGCAACACAGGTGTCCATGAACAGTAGATTGCATGAATAAATTGTTTTATATTTGTACCAAGGAATATGGCCACAGACAACGACGTGGATGAATTTCACAATGTTGGGCAAAAAGAGCATGACAGCAGCACATCTACAGACATATCTTTTAGGGACAGGCAGAAAACTTTAGGTAAAGCAGGGTAGTGATTAACACAAAATACGCAACGGCATTTCCTCAGGGCAGTGGGGGAAAAGAATACATGAGGGTGGCCCTCAGGAGGGCTGAGTTGTGGGCAATATTTTATTGAGTGGGTGGTAGGTACATGGGTGCTCATTTGATTATTATCCTTTAAACCAGCAAAAATTTAATATATACCCTTTTATATGCGTGATAACTTTTATCACTAAAAAAAAGAAAAATGGTCCAGGCACGGTGGCTCATGCCTGTAATCCCAGCACTTTGGGAGGCTGAGGCGGGTGGATCACCTGAGGTCAGGAGTTCGAGACCAGCCTGGCCAACATGGTGAAACCCCATCTCTACTAAAAATACAAAAATTAGCCAGGTGTGGTGGCAGGTGCCTGTATATCTAGTTACTCAGGAGGCTGAGGCAGGAGAATCGCTTGAACCTGAGAGTCAGAGGTTGCAGTGAGCCGAGATCATGCCATTGCACTTCAGCCTGGGCCTCAGAGCAAGACTCCATCTCAAAAAAAAAGAAAAGAAAAATAAAACTTTTCCTTGGCATTCCCTGCATTCTTATAGCTTCACCAAGTCAATCATTCACCTTTTCCACCATCAATACTGATTCTTTAGAAACTCAAACCAAAAGAGAAGTGAGTGGAAGAACAAGTGACACTCCTTAGGCTTCTCCCACTTCTCTGGGGTCTCAACTGTGTGGGCCAGCATTGTTTCCATGGTTCTTTCAATAGGCTTCTTATCAACTTTGTTATGCCTCAGCCTAAAGCAAATCTAGCTTAGCTGAGATTTAATTACCCTTTATACTTTCTATTATAATCTGTGTATGCCATACATGAGCAGCTACTATTCATTCTATCATTTTCTTGGACACTTACTATGTGCCAGGAGCTAGACTAAATATGTCAGTCATTGGCTCATTTTCCTTCTCCCTCCTGAGGTACCTGCCATAATTGTCCTCATTTCTCAGATAAGGAAACTGGTCACATGACTAGGATGTGGAAGAGCTGAGATTTGGATGCAATGCTGTTTGTCCACATGCTGTATTGTCAGAAAATAAAACTGGTGCTTTGAGGAATTTGATTTGGATAAAGCAAAATGGCATTTGAAATAGCATCTGTGCTGAGGAATGCATTTATTGCCCTTGTGTGGGGACAGAATATCTAATATAGTAGGAAAGCCACATTATACCAAGCTTTCACTGAGTGTAGTTGCTGGCTTCAACTGGCCCAGATGTGTGTCTGCATCCAGGGATTGACCCAGATGTGCGTCTGCAGGTACACAGCCTAGTGCTCTGCATCAAGAAGAGCTGCAACTATGTGCTGCTGTATTTCTTTATAATTACCCAAAGGAAGCTCTAGGACTTAAAGACCACAGGCATACTTTCTTTACAATCCTCAGGCCAGCCTAAATCAACTCTAACTATAACTGTCCTTGGGGTTCCAAAACGACTTCTTATTAAAATGATCCATAATTTTGATTAATTTCTATTGCTCTCAGCAGAGGCCTGGGCCTGATGGCTATGATTCACACATATTCTTCCTGAATAGAGGCTGGACTGCTCATGTGTTTGAGGTGGTCCTCAGAGAGGAAGGGGTTGGCCCTCTAGACCCAAGTCAATTTGACTTTGCTCTCATTATTGCTACTCTGGATTGTGTCTCCAGGTATGCAGCCTGGCCCACTCCCACCCATGTTCCCAAGCTCAGTTCAGAGGAGGCTTACTGTGGGGAGAGGGGCTCTGTGGCTTGGAATCTACCTCACAGTAGAAATCGCTATCACCTGAGACCTACTGTACAGTTGAGATGCCCCATATATATCATCTCATTGAATGACGTGTTATTACTAATTTGTATGAAAGAGAAAGAACCTGAGACTCAGAGAAGTGAATCACACTGAACAATGTCACAAAATTAAAAAAGGGCAGAGCTAGGATTTGAACCCTAATCAGCCAGACCCTCTCCTCCTCCTACTGTGCATGGCACCTACATGAGAAGAGTCGTTCTGCTTGGTTGAGAGTAACAAATCAATGGACAGAACGTCACACCAGGGTCAGGAGTTAGGTTGTTCTCCCATGCACCCTCTCTCTACAACACGGACTCTGAGGGGTTGATCTCCTTCAAACAGAAGCACATCTCTGACACTGAAGGCAAGGTGATGTTTTTGTCTTTCATTATCACTAGTACAAGAAGAAACAAAAATACTGCTAACAAGTTTGGAGGAAGTTTGTAATCCAAAGTTGATACATGCTAAAAGCGAAAATGGTTGCTTTAAAACAATGGAATGTTTTCATTTGAAAGTTGATTGAGACATTGGATTCATTTCAATATCTTCATAGTATCATCAGCTTTATAGCTGGACAAATAAATAGATAGACCTATAATATCACCATTCAAATGATTAAAAAGAAATAAAATGATGCCAGATGTTTATTTGGAATAACCCATAGAACACATTGAAAACAATTCCTATCTCTGCAACTGGAAATTTGAATTGATCATTACTGGGCATTAAATGTGCGTATGTTTTCCTGAAGTTCCTAAATCTATTTAATTTCTATGTTGACAGAGATATTAGACAGCTGTTTGAAAATCTGTCTCTCTTTCCTGAGCTATGCACAAGAAATCTTTATGTTAAACCACGAAATGTCAATGAGAGCTCTTCAGTGCACTAATCAGCCTGCGAGTGGAATGTGCGTGCGGGAAGCAATAACCTTAACTTACATTCTCAATAGTCTTGATTGCCCCATGTGCAGCCCCTTAAGACATGGCTGTTGAAGGCAACGTCTCCCAAGTGCTGCTATGCAATGCCAGCCTGGGCGATTAGAGTCAAAGATGATGAGTTTGGAGGCGTGCTCTCCATAAATGGCTTCAGCAGTGACTCACTGCATGCCCCAGGGGAACATTCCTGACTCTTCTGCCTCTATTACCTCATTACCCATCTCAACCCCATCCACTCCCTCCAAATGGGACTGAATGCCTCCATCTTTGAAGAGCCTATGGCAAACTGCCATGGGAATCAGGTGCAAGAAAAAAAAGGAAACCAACCTCAATCTTTTGGAGTCTTTTGAGGGGAGCCTGGTGAACTTAATCGACATCACCTACCATCATTTAGCATCTTCGGAAACAGTTCCATAGCCCAAAGCAGGGAAAAAGCCAATTTTATATACAAGGTCTTCTTTGTAGTGTGATTTATAAAAACGGGAAGAAAAGGATTAAGTCTAGGTATCTTAGAATAGGGAAATGGCTACATAAATTATGCTAAACATCAATCTATAACATACCTGTTAAAAATAAAGTTCACCAGAATCAGAAGTGCAAAAAAAGCAAAAGCTCCTTATACATCCCCTACTTTGGTGATCTTCCATGGTCAAAGTGTGGCTTCTTTCTTCCTTCCTTCCTTCCTTTCTCTCTCTCTTTCTTTCTTTCTTTCTTGCTTTTTCTTTCATTCTTTCCTTCTTTCTCTCCTTCTTTCCTTTCTTTCTTTCTCTTTCTTTCTTCTTTCTTTTTTTTTTTTTTTTGAGATGGAGTTTCCCTCTTGTTGCTCAGGCTGCCGTGCAATGACATGATCTCAGCTCACTGCAACCTCTGCCTCCCAGGTTCAAGTGATTCTCCTGTCTCAGCCTCCCAAGTAGCTGGGATTACAGGTGCATGCCACCATGCCCAGCTAATTTTTGTATTTTTAGCAGATATGGGGTTTCTTCATATTGGTCAGGCTGGTCTCGAACTCCTGACCTCAGGTGATCCGCCTGCCTCGGCCTGATCTTTTTCTCTTAAGATCAGAAACCTGGCTGTGGGCATACTGAGATGGGGATCTGTTTCTCAGGAATGGACACACATTAACCAAGGTTGTGAGATGGATACTTTGAAGCAGAATTCGACGTGTCATTTTATATCCAGAAATCTGTTTCAAGCTCTGGAATACTTAGACTGGCATAATCAGCACATTCTTTCCCTAGAAATAAACTATATGGGATGCAACCTCCTATTGAACACATCCATTTACCTGCTACTATTCATTGGGTCTTGTGTACCAGGTACTGCACCAAGCAATTATCTATATCTCATTTAATGAGATCACATTTGCAAAGCATTTAGTACATGTCCAACCCATAGTAAGTACTCCATATTTGTTAACTGACATTATTACTCCTCCTACTTATCCTCCTCATCTCATTGTGGTTTCTAAATGACATTATCCCTTCTCTGCAAATGAGAAAAATAAGACAGAGCAGTTCAGTTACTGCCCAAGCAAGTCAGGAAGTGGCAGATTCACAAGGAGAAATACAATCGTCAGAGGAACTGGAAAACTCAGTGCACATCACCAAAGTCTTCTCCTGCTTGGCAGGCCCCTGGGGAAGCATAATCAGAAGGCTGCTTCTTAAGTGTGGAGTCTCAGCAAAGGGAGTGCGAGGAATTGAGCATTGAACAGCATCAGGCCCAAGCAATTTGATATGCTCATCTCCTATTAGGATGATCTTGAATTTGAGACCCATTGTCCAAGACTCCCTATCCCCAGAATAAGAAAGAGAAGCTAATACTTACTGGGAACTTGCATGACAAACCCACATTTAATCTTCAGTACAACATAATGAGGTAGGTAGTGACCTCCCCTCCAAGCCATTTTAAAGATAAGGAAAGGCACGATAAGGTTAAGGATCATTCCCCAAGATTCTGCAGTGAAATGAGCTGCAGAGGCTGGATTCAAATGCTGGACAGTTCAACTCCAAAGCCCTGTCCACCTTGAAGCTCCAAGGCCTCTCCTGGGAAGGAAGAGCAGCCCCAGGGAGCAGCCAGCAGCACTGGCTCTCTGTTCTCCAGGCGTCTCTCCTCGTGACCATGTACCCTCTTGAGACAGAGGAGCCCAGTCTGTCAAATTATAGCTGCATTGGCTGAGAGCCATTTTATCTCTCAGCGACTCCACATCTCCTGGCTCCAACCTATTCCATATATATTGTATGTATGTATGTATGTATGTATGTATGTATGTATGTGATCCATTATGTTTGATTGTAAAGTTTTACTCTTAGGGTGAGCCTATTTTCATAATCTATAAGTTCTTGGATAAATTGCCTCATTGTAATTCTCTAATACTGAAATGGCAGCCAGTTATTATCCTTTAGTTTTAGTAATTCAGGGAATGCTTGTGATACAATGTAGAATAAAACAAAGCAGGATCTAAAATTGTGTATACAGCAGGACCGTAGTTATGTTTAATAATAAGATGGTTAGAGAATCACCAAAATGTTTACAGTGGCTCACTTTGGTGATAGAACAATGCATGCTTTTTTCTTCCTGATTTTCTACAATTGGTGGCTAACTAATGGTGTTTATTTTATGCCAGGCACTGTGTTCTTGCTTTGCATGGTCTCATTTAATCCTCCCAACACACAGAGGTATCACTACTGCCATTTTGCAGATGAGGAAACTGACAGACAAACTAAGTACCTTGCCCAAGGTGGCCTGTGACTAAATGACAGAGAAGGAATCCTAAGTTTGTCTTAGTACAAATTATGTTGTATTACTTGCTAGGGTTGTCGTAACAAAATATCACAAAGTGGGTGGTTTAAACAACAGGAATTTATTTTCTCAGAGTTCTGGAGGCTGGAAGTCCAATATCCAAGTGCTGGCAGGGTTGGTTTCCTCTAAAAGCTCTCTTCCGGACTTGCAGATGGCTGCACATGGTGGCCCCTCGATCTGTGGACATGTCTGGTGTCTCTGTGTGTGTCCAAATTTTCTCTTCTCATAAGAACACCATTCATAATGAATTAGGGCCCACCCTAAAGATCCCATTTTAACTTGCTTACCTCTTTCAAGACCTTATATCCAAACGCAGACACCATGACATACTGGGGGTTAGGACTTCAACAGATGAATTTTGAGCAGGGGTGGTGGGGGTGGAGACATAATGTAGCCAATTACATTTATCTATCTTCTTAATCAGTAAATAATTCTGCTACCCATAAAGAACTTGTTTTATAACTTTTAAAAATTTTATTTTCAAGCCATGCAGAGTCACGTTGGAAAAACCTTTCTTGTTCCAGCTGAAGGATGACATCTCAGTGTGGGCTGCTTTGTTTGTTCACTAATTTAGAAATAACACCCTGATTGGCAAAGGGAAAATGATTAACTGGAATTCAAGGAACTTCAAAATGGCTCACCTAACCCTCTTTGAGCATTCAATAAGATTTATTTTGCTATCCAGCCAGAGTTTTAATCAAATGGCAAATTTATTCAAATCAAGGCAGTATGAAGAATATTAGAAGGATAAACTCCTTTAAGAAACTAAAAATTCAGTTGAGGAGACAAAAGCATAGGTATATAAAACACTAATAGCAATGCATGACAGTGATTCAAGAAATACCACAAGCAGAAGGGAATCACAGAAAGCGGAAGCCAGAAAGTAGATGTTGTGAGTTCAGACAAAAGTCTGAGAGGGGTGATCAAAGAAGGCTTCCTGAAGGAGGAAGAACTTACTGTGTTGATCAGCTAGGGAGTCTTTTCTCCCTACCTCACAGGGTACTAAGAGGTTCAAGACATGTTCAATGATGTCATGTGTCTAGGAGGAGCTGGTGAGATAAATGAGAACTCAGGGAGGGATGGAGTGGGTAAGTGCTGCCAAAATCTGCTGGTGTGTGGGGGCGGTGCAGGGAAGAAAGTTTCCAGAATAACTATAGTGACCAGAATGAATCTGGATGAATTTGGAGATGGGTTTGGGTCAGAGGTACCAGTGGCACGTGGAGCAAGTCAGCTGGAAGGAGAAGCTGGACAGGGCTCAAGTTTCTGATGTTGATGGAGGAAGACTCACAAGGGATCTGAGGGCAAATGGAAAACTGGGCCTGGCTGCCTGCTTTCATCTTCCAGATGAGCAACAAGAGAAGAGAAGAGAAGAGGAGAGGAGAGAAGAGAAAAGAACCCCCAGATCTTCTGCAAAAGGCAGAGGAAAATAATAGGGACAATATACGTGAGAATGCTCCTCACCTGTGACAAGACCTTGCACCTGGCCTGCCAGCCCTCTAGTAAGCCAGCCCTCTAGTTAGCCAGCCCTCTAGTTAGCCAGCCCTCTAGTAAGCCAGCCCTCTAGTTAGCCAGCCCTCTAGTTAGCCAGCCCTCTAGTTAGCCAGCCCTCTAGTAAGCCAGCCCTCTAGTTAGCCAGCCCTCTAGTAAGCCAGCCCTCTAGTTAGCCAGCCCTCTAGTTAGCTACCAGTGGAATCAAGCCGAGGGTCAACATTTGCAGCCGTTTGGCCCAGGAGCTTCATCAGCAGATAAATTGGATTTATTCTGGAGGCCATAAATTTTTTCAAAAAGTGTTGGGAATATTGGAAGAACTTTATCATGATTCCACTTAGTGGGCCAAGGTCAAGTACTCAACTCAGTCTCTTCAAGAAGGAAGTAGCAGACATAGGGCACCCATGACAGAAAGGGAGGCAGATGGTGACGTGTTGCCAGGAGCTAGCTGGGGCGCAATAGTCAATGTGCTCTGGAGCCAGGCTGCCTGGGTTCAAACCCCTGTCCACCACTGACAAGCTGTGTGACTTTGAGCAAGTTACTCTATCTCTCTGTGCCTTGGTTTCCTCATCTGTAAAATGGAGCTGGTAACTGAACCCATCTCACAGGGTTGTTGCAAGGATTCATTGAGATAACACATGTCTGATATTTAGGTAACACTCAAGAAATGTTTGCAGTGATATGAGTGTCAGTGGGAGGCTGCCTGGAAATGTAAGCAGCTGTGTGGGGGGAGTTACAGCAGAGGCAATGGGAGCATGGGAGAGCTTAGGGGAAATCAAAGATGACGGATCCTAAGCTCATGCCCAGACATTGCAAGCATGCTTAAAAACAACAAATGACCTCTTGATGCAATGCCTAACAGGAAACATGTTCTAGGTGTTGAGGAAGTGGATTTGGCAGAGACTATATTTAACCTTAGTACGAGGCACACCAGTGCACACCTGGGAGATGGTTCTGTCACCAGGACAAGGAGGTGACCCAGGCCTGGCAGCATCCTCGGCCTGCGGGGAGGATCCCCCAAGGGTTCTCCTCTGTTCCAGGGAAGGTGGCTGGAGGAGTGACTGAAGTTAAAGGTCGAAGGCTGAGGATGATCTAGAAAAGTCATAGTTGCAGGGAGGCTGAGAAAAGGGTGACGGGCCAGGCACCCCACCAGAGAGAGCGAGAGAGCACTGAGGTGACGTTGGTGTGGCTGGGAGAGATGGTGCGGGCCTCCGTAGAAGCAGCAACTTCCTGACATCCATGACAAGGAAGAGGACGCAAGGATCCAGAGCTTTCAGACACAAGGGTCACGGGAGAAGGGCTGAGGATGATGAGGGAATGCATGGCTGCTGAGGTCTCTCCTCTCCCTTTCCTTTTCTCTGTGATGCTTCCTGCTGCCTCCTCTCTCAGGGTCATGTGGCTTCTTTCTTAGCCATTTGTCATCTCTACCCTTCTGATATCATCAGCTCACACAAGCCCCAAAAGAGACCTTCTATTTCTGCCCTTCAGTTTCTGTCATCCCTACTACCCCATTGATTCTCTCTGTGTTTCTTGGCTCAAATTTCCATAAGAAATCTCATTGGCTGGTTCATCTTTTCCAGACTAGGTCTCACTATAAAGCATGAGTCAGCTTCAGGCTACACTTGGATCTGGTGATGACCCTGGGCCCACTCAGCTGTGACCAGCAACACAGAAGGCCCCGGGACCCACCAGCAAACAGCCAACCCTTATAAGCTTCAGGGGCTGGGGTGGGATAGTTGCCCTCAGATGGAGGACTTAGGGAACATCAACACCAACACATACAATCACAAAAATATGAGTAAAACCCACTGTCATCAAGGCCATGGAATACAGAAAGTGGAAAATGAAGCTTATGAGAGTGAGAAAAGAAAAATAAATGGAAGGCATTTCAATGACAGAACTGCGTTGAAAAAGTGAGACCTGTATTCCACATGAAAGAAGCTTTTATAAGGCTTTTCCCTTGGTCCATAGAGGGAGACAGGAAATTAAACACCCAGTGTGAATGTGTGGGAAGGTATCAGATGCAACTTCGCTCCTTTATTGAATACATGCTAATTAAAAGTCTACTGCGGATGACGCATACAGTGATTGAAGTTCACAAGTGCAAGTGCCAAACGTGAATGTTTGTGCTTCTTAACCAAATACAAAGGGACATAGCTATTTCAGAAATTGGCACTTTTTGTGGGTGTAGTCATGTACACAAAAATTTCAGGAGCATGGAAAAAGAAACTGGAGGAAAAATAATGAAAAGGGCCAAGTATTTCAATGAGCCAAGTCTTTAAACTCCATCTGTAAGAATAAAGAGCGTATCTACCAACAACAGATGTTGGGCAAGTAAGTTCAACAGAACTTATGTGCAAAAAGGTACAACAATATTGGCTCAATTTTGTTAAAACAAGAAAAATATTAAATGTATAAGACATGAGGCTTGTGAGTGAAAGAACTGGTCTTCCTCCACACTTCCAGTGATCTTTCCTCTAGTCCAGAGAGTAGAAATTCTGAAGCTCCTGAACGGGTAAAAGAACCAGGACAACTATCCAAATGGGCCATAATGTCATTGAAAAGAGGAGGAGAAAGAGGATCAAAGTCACATAGAATATCCAGCATATATACTGCGCCAACAGAGCTGTTGTCTATTTGCACTGTGTGTGTGAATGTGTGTA
The DNA here is from genome assembly GCF_028858775.2 of Pan troglodytes. Taxonomy (NCBI): domain Eukaryota; kingdom Metazoa; phylum Chordata; class Mammalia; order Primates; family Hominidae; genus Pan; species Pan troglodytes. The sequence goes on from NC_072404.2 coordinate 32,385,994, forward strand.
TCTGCGTCTGTGTGTGTGTGTGAGCATTAGGATGTGTGTCTCTCTGTATGTCTGTGTCCCACACTGGATTAGGGGATAGACCAGGCAGCTAGAAACCTAGGACACCAGCTCTTACAAAGTTCAGAAACCGCTGGGATGCTAAAACATTGCGGGGAATACACTGAGATGCAAAAAATGATTCTTCTCAAGGAGAACATCAAAGGTGGAGGAAAAACCAATTTTGCTGAGATAACAAAAGATGGTGCTGAACAGTCTCCTAGAGAGGATGGTGAGGCAGCTGTGGGCCTGATTCAGCGGAATGACTTTGGATGGGAATTCAAAGTCTGAGCAGAATTTCTCAGAACAAGAGTGGAGACACAAAGTCTGCCACCAAGCAATCCTCCCTCACTCTCCTGGAACCACGTGGTGCTCAATATCTCCTCTAAAGTTGTAAGTGGAGGTGTAAATATTTAAAGAATAACCTTTGTTAGGCTTCTTACAGGATCACTGTGCACATATGTGTGCATCTTGCCACAGTGACCCAATGCTTGGGAAGCCCATGGCTGTGGCAAGGGGACACTTCAGGTTTATGCCTGTGCCCAGCTGGACTTCCTCCATTTTGCTCTGGGTACCTCAAAGTGGGTAATTAGCAAACAAGAACAAATAGAACTTCTACATGATATTGACGTCTAAGAATCTGGCTTTTGCTGAAGACTGGATAGAGTTCCATCATGGGGATTGCTTTCGTTGTCTTTGAGAGGGGTGCAACAGGTCAGGGAATATAAGAGAATAATGATTTATTCGGCAAATGGCCCAATGCAGCAGCTTTTCATTGATGTGTTGGAGGGTCCTACAGTTCCTCCTAGAGAGAGCAAGGGAAGGGTCCTAGAGATGGGGCCCCAGACACCCACCTTCTCTCAATCCCAGCTGGAACAGTGTAACTTTTTATTGGCAAAAGAGTGTTCCAGAGGACCAGTGTCTACAGGACATCTGGTGGGCACTTGCACCAATGTGGGAATTGCACTGAGGTACCAGCTTTGGAATTAAGCAGCAGTTGTATTATGTTTTAGAAAGAGAATGAACTCTTAAATCTGATGGATTCAGTTGATTTCTTGCTCTATCCCAGCTGTGTAACATGGGCCAATAACCTTTGAGGTTCTTCTATAAAAATGGGATCTCAGTGTATAGGGGACATTGTGAAGATTAAATGAGATAAGTGTAGGAGCTCAGTAAAAGCAAAATGATGTATATTGTGGAAGCTCAATTAATACAAGTTCCCTTCATTCTGTCTCTTCCTTCTGGATATGAAGCTTCCAATTACTTGCCCTACCTTTAGAATGAATTAAAGCTGGTTCTTTTGTACCCCATAAAAGAGCCCTTCTCTACCTTTTACTAGTGCCATGATTGTGGGCAAATCACCTCATGTCGTCAGTAAAATGAGGATACTAGATCTATCCTGAATACCTCATGAGATTCTCGTATAAAATAAATAAATAGATGTATGTGAAAATACTTCATCAATGGTAATGCCACAACACATATGTAATGCCAAAAAAAATTCTCCATTAATAAGATGTCCTTTCAACAAATGTCCATTTTTCCTTATAAAATGTCAGAGATGTTTAAGCAAACTCCCAAGGTTATTTAATTATTGGATAATAATATACACTGGTGATGGAAATTAATGACACAGGTACTGTGAAATACCCTGCTTTGCTACTGACAACACCCAGTAATACAGAGCACACGGGTGAGTCCATAGAAAACTGTGGTAATTGTGACAGCAGTAACAGCAGAAGAGCCACAAAGCCTCCTCCACGTAGGTCTGTCATTAGCTGATGTCACCAAGGGGCCATAAACAGAAGCTCCTCTATATCACATGGGCCATGAGATAGCAAGGTAAATAGAGGGCAGTTGTTTAATTTATCTATTGTAACAGAGTTGGGTGCATGGCAAATAGGTTTGTAAGTGCATTTATTACCATCTCCATATAGTATGGTTTCCACCAAGAGTGAGTGAGCTCAGAGCCTGCTCACTGTGGCTGTGCCTCATTTGATGCAATCCAAGGGCCATGATCAGGGAGTCTCCCGAGTGCCTTCCCCAGTGGCAGTGAGTGGCTTGGGGAGGCATGGGGTTGGAAACACATTCTGTTATCTGACTTTGGGCCGAAGTCCATCATATCTTGTCTCCGAGAAAAATTTCAGTTCCTAAGAGGGTCTAGCTTAGTCTCCTTTGACATTTAAAACAAAGCTTAAGGATGAAAGCAAAATATTCCCACAGCTGGTGATTGTTATATAGAGACCAGAAACCTATAGTTTCCAGGAGCCCCCCCTGCCTGATTCTGCAGACCTAGTCTGGATGCCTCTCATTCTCCTTAGCCGTCCTGCTTTGCAGTGCTCACGAATAAGCAGGCCACTTCCATCCCCGGGTTGATGGGGATACCTCCTCAATATTAAAATCCCAGGACTAGCCACACAGGGCAGATAAACAAAATGTGGTATATACACACCATGGAATATTATTCAGCCTTAGAAAGGAAAGACATTCTGATACATGCTACAACATGGGTGAACCCTGAGGACATTATGCTAAGTGAAATAAGCTAGTTACAAAGGGACAAGTACTGTATAATTCCACTTATATGAGGTGCCTAGGATAGGCAAATTCATACAGCCAGAAGGTAGAATAGAAATTACTAGGGGCTGGGAGAAGAGGGGGAAATGGCGAGTCTTTGCTTTCATGGGTACAGAGTTTCAGTCTGTGATGAAGTTCTGGAGCTGGATGGTGGTGCTGGTTGCACGACAATGTGAATGCATTTCATGCCACTGAATTGTATACTTAGAAATGGTTAAAACGGTCAATTTTATGTTGCATATATTTTGCCGCAACAAAAAATGTAGTTCTAGACCTAAAAAAAAAAGAAAAAAAGATCAATACTGAAATTAAAAACCAGAGGAGCTTCCACATGCCACAAGGAGCTTGCTCTGATGAGTCTGGCGCACAGACTTCTCATTGCTATATTGTTTTGTGATGCTTCCATTTGTATCTCCTTTCCAACATGTGACACTTGTCACAACTCCGAAAGATGTGAGAAAGTTGGGACGAGGCCAGAATAAATGTTTTTGGATGGGTTGCGCTTTTGTGTTTGGCCATGTGAAAGCGTTTTTGTGGAGGTTGACTCTTCCAGTATTTTAAGCAATTTACAGATAGTGTTAAATACCTGGTTAAAATCTTTCTAATGTGTCTGGTAATCATTTTAGCTGTTCAAGCATAATGTGAATTCAGACATACAGTTACACGAAAATCTTTCCCACTTGCCTACCTCTCGCGCAGATTACAGAGGGAATGCATTACAGACAATAAAACCTAAGGGGAAAAAATTGCCACGCTGCCTGCTTCAGTTCTGCCATTAAACCCAACGATGGCGGCCATTGCCATGTAAAAGGAAAAACAACAAGTTTACAGTTCCTCATTTCCCATGGTAAACAGATTGCTTATTTTAATTTTGAAAATAAAGCGATGGAGGCTATGTAGGTCTGTAAATAAGAGTGTGCATCTCAATTTTCTGCAAATGCTTAAGTGGTTTACATCTGTTTCCTCCCAGTTGTATTTCTCAAACATGAATTTCCATTTTAAAAAGAGTCGTAAAATCACTACTGTTTCTCTGTGGATCTATTAGCAATAAAATAGCCTACAGAGGTTTGCACAGCCATGGAAAATGTACGGTGATAATAGGCTGTCCTGCTGTTACATGGCTTATGCAAACTTTACATTTATCACGGCAGAACCATCTATCCGCAGGGTTGTAGCACAGCAAACAACTGAATAAAAAGGACCCAGAGAAGGAAGATGAGACTGAAATCTCTGTGTGTACATCATTAATCAGACAAGATGAATTCTCAAACTTGGAAGTGCCTCTCCTCAAAGCCAACTGAGAGAAGGAGCAGGAGGGAGAGAATGTGTCAGGTTGATTGCAATCTGCAATGTACAACTTTCCATAAAAATTAATCTCCAACAAACAAAAGCGTTTGTTCCTCTCATTTGCATGCTGTGTGGTTCACTCCTCTTGTGTGTGTGTGTGTGTGTGTGTGTTTTAAGAACCAAGCCGGTCATCTGTTGAAAACTTTTACTCCAGCAGATGACGCAGTTATTCTTTTATTGCTTTAAGTAAAAGGGCTTAAAAGAGCCCATTACTTTCTCACACACCAGCGCAGCTTCCTTAGTCCTCCCCCACAGATGGGTGAATGCGGAGCATGTCCATGGTGCCCCTGAAGCCCCGCATCGTAAGTGGGACTGAGGGTTCAAATCTCTGTCCTCACGTTGTATCCCAGTGAAATTCTACCACATAGAGGGAAGGAGGTGGATTTATTCTAAATTAATTCACTGAAAGTCTGTAATGATACAGAGTAGGTTTCAAAATGGCCTTCTTCCAAAACACCCATGCATGAGGTACGCCTGATCCTCTGTCTGGAAGTCCCGAGTCTCTCAGTCCTCTGAGTTGCCTTGTTTCCCTGTAATAGAAAAGCATCATTAAAATATACTGTTAGAATTTAAATTGCTTGGCATCTCACAGCCTGTTCCATTGAGTATTATTATTTTATAAAAGTGGCTTTGTTTTGTTTTATTAGTTTAATGGAGAGAGGAGTTTGAGAAATAATCCTTGAGGCTTTTAGAGGGAAGATGGAAAGGACACCTTTCAATCAATGCCCGAGTTAACAATTACTTAACTACATTTGTCCCTCGAAATTCTGTGATCCCAGGAATAGACCAAGATAGAGATGAATGAAAGGAAAACAGTAAGAAGTGGTGTGACAGCTAAGAGGGGCAACTGCCCCATCCAATAGCCCAGTAGTTCCTGCCCCTCAAGAACTGCGGGTGTTAGGGAGAAGCCTGTTGTTTTGAATTACTTCACATTGCTCCATTCCTAAGGGGCCTCTTAGTTACCCATCCCCACATCACCAGATCATTCCAAATAATTGGGTGGGAAGCAATCTAACAATCTCAACCCATCTGTGGATCAGGTAACTGGTTACTATGACTTGATAGTTTTTAAACGTTGGTTTGACAGCATATGCACATCACTAAACAGTGTAGAGTTCTGGGGGGAGGAGGTGTGTATCTGGATTCCACATCAGATATTCTTATGTTGAGCTGCCTCATGATCCCGCAAAAAGGAGCCATGCGTTCCCTGGCCGCTGAAGCTGAAAGGGCTCTCCAAACCCACATTCCAGTTGAACTTGCTTCCTGTCCTGCATTTCTCTCTTACTGAACTTTCCATGGTTGCTTATGTCCTCTGGCATTGGTTATCTGTGAGCAGCTCCATGTTTGGTAGTTCATATAGTAGACTTCCTAGGCCCTGCAAAGCTTGTAACATGACTGTAGAACCACAGCACTTGTCCCAGCCTTGTGTGGCATGCTTACAGCAGAGACGCAATGTTAAGTTTCAGTAAGATCACCCAGCCCCACCTCTGCTCCTAAATGTCTTGGAGAAGAACCAGGTATACGATGTGCAGCTTCCAAAGTAGTCTCAGGGCCTCTTGTTGGAGAGACAGACGTAGGTTGTAGGTCTTACTCCTTATTGATCAATAGTATGCGATGTTGGCTCTTCTTCCACAAAGAAATCTCAGAGTTCATTAGCAAGACTGCCTGTTTTTAAGTTGAGTTGAGACTCCCCACTGGGGTCCCCTTGGCAATTCTAGGAAGTGTCCATTTGGCCCCTTTCAGTGATTCCATAGTGTCTATGGGTTCCCATTTCTCTTGGATTTCTTTAGTGACCCCTTCCAGAAAATCCTATTCTAATTAGAAACAATACTTCTGATCACGTACTGGGTCCTTCTGCAGATCACTGACAACTGTACCAAGGCCTAATCACAGTAGTAATAATAATCACTACAGTTACTTAGAATTTTCTATATGCAGGTAACACACACTGAGGCCCAGACAGGCTCATAAGCTTGTCCAAGGCATGCAGTTAATAAGGGTTGGAGTTGGGATTTAAATCCATGTTCTTAAACCCCATGCTGTACTTTCTCTTTAATCCCACTGTCTTCACGATGTTTTATGTTTGCTTAGTGGAAAGAAACTCCTTCTTGTTTCCAGACATAAGAGCAGGCCTGGTAGAGACTCCCATGCACTGGGCGCCCCCTGTTCCCTTCTCTCTCTAGTACGTTTCACTCTGCTTCCTCTGTAGTCTCGACGCCGCTCCTTCCTCCACACTTCCCATCCCACTATACATCTTTTACACAGCAGGGCAGGGTGATTCGCTGCATGCTAGGCAGTAACTACATAGTAATAACAATAACTCTTGGTACTTAGAGCTCCTCATCCGAGGACGTCACCCGAGCTTAAAGAAATTTAAATATATCTGTTCACAGCAGCGTGGTGGGGATGGTTTTGATCTCATTTTCCCCAGGCCTGAAGAGAGATGTGCACGTTTAAAGGAAGGAAACACCAGCCTTCCTAATGAGGGCCCCCTGACCAGAGTGGGGAACTGAGAAAGAGAAGCAAATAGGGGGAGGACCATATAGAGTAATGGTCTCTCATTTCCCTGCAGTTCCTTTGCAGAGTGCATTTGATGCTTGGCAGGCTTGCTGTCTCCAGGAACCCTCTGGCTTCATGGTTTTGAGAAGAAAGGGCTGCCAACCAGCTGAGTCTCTGTTATGTTAGCCACCAGCATCCAAGGATTCGCTCCAGAAACTGTCCTTATGGTGAACACCACTGGGCTGTGGTGGGGAGGAGGCAGGCTGGGTCTGATGGCTTCTCCACATCCCTGTCTCCCTCCTATCTTCAGGGCTCCCCATTCCCTCTCCTCCTGTGGGATGGTTCCCTGTCCCTCCTTTGAGGGTGGATCACCCACAGGCTTCCCCTGGCAATACTCCACATCCAGGGCCTTCTGCACACACAGGCTGAGATGGGGCAGGGGCTCTCTAGTGGAGGGACACAGCTTCCAAACCCTCATTTGCTACTCCTACCTTCCAGCTATCCCTTCCTTGCCAGAGTTGAGCCTCTGGGCTCAGTTCTCACCTACCTGGGCTTGCAGAGCACGCCACCCTCTCCTGATTTAACCTGCCCCTTTGACCAAACCAACCTGTCAACACTGCACCTCCATGTGACACACTGGAGAGATAGATCCACTTCAAGGAATGAACCTAACTGGCTTCCTTAGCTATGGAAATACTCTCAGATCTTGAATTAAGAGTCAATTAGTCCTCTAGTCCTCAGAAACTTGGAAGTGGATCATCTGCTGGGAGCTCACAGCACATGTCTGGTTCCCTGCAGGCCACGCCCCAGAATGACAGCCAGCCCATCTGCTGATGCACCTGCTACATGCAAGTCACTGCCCCAGAGGCTGAAAGGTTTGCAGAGAAGTAGCAGGCTTTGTTCTTACTCTCAAGAAGCATGCAGTCATAAGGGGAGATGAGATGGGAACACACACAAGTCTAATGATATCCTGAGTTTCAGGTGAGCTCCAAATCGTCATTCCAAGTATGTACCTAGCTTTGAGACTGAAAGGTGCTTCCCACCTCAGTCCCAGTCACAGTGAAAAATCCAGAAGAAAGAACAGCCATTCAGTTGAGGTAGATGAGATGCCTTTCAATGGTAAAATCACTTGAGCTTTTCCCTCTGACTCAAAGCAAATACATTGTCAAATACACTATAAATATACATTTGCACTATTTATTACCTCTGCCTATAAAAGAAAATTGTATTAGGTGATCATGCTGAAAATGTGTCAAAAATATAATTTGCATCTCTTTTATGTGGGTGTTTTTTTGTGTATTTGCTATATTTCAATTTGCTAATATGCATATATATCTCTGTAGAGACATATATAAATGCTGTTTAGTTCTTCTGATCTTTGTTTTTATTTGCTTGGTATAAAGATTTCAATATAATTTGTGATTCTAAAAATATTGCTTTTGAAAAATATGGTATAGATCCTTTGTTCCCCTAATTCCCATAATCCAATACAATAAAACATTTATTAAAAGTATATTAAAGAGAATGTCCTGAAGGATTTCCTTCTCTTTGACAAACTCTCACTGGAGGATTATGCAGAATGTTTTCTCTGATGTCCTGAATTTCATAGAATCCATCTCTCTTCAGTTAGGCAAATTTCCCAAAGCTTCTCCATAACCCCTAGATGGTAAGATTCATTTTCCTCTTAGCAATCCTGCAAACTACGGGGAACTGAGATTTTGATTATCAGCCCTCATGCTTTACTCTGTGGATGTCATGGATTTCGAGAGGAGGTATATTCTTTTGCATTATTTTTATTTATAGCATCTAATAGTATCGTTGTTTAATAAAAAGACTTGCAATTATGTCTTGTTGGTTGCTTTCAACCACCTTAGGAAGCAAGTCAACATCCCCCCAGTTAGTGAAGAAGGAATAAAGCCAAAGAGGAGATTATGTCACTTTAGGGTCACACAGAAAATCAGTAGAAGATTAAAACTCAAGTCTCTCAAGTCTCAAGTATTCTGCTTTGCTGTTAGAAATGTCATCTTAGTTTCTTTTCCCCATCTACAAGCCACACGCCTATCGTTTTTCCTCAACTAGACAATACCTAGGGCCAAGGGAGGCCACTGTCCTTTCTATCCTATTTTGAACTCTAGAAAGAAATTTCCTTTTAGATTTCCCCTGGGAACTTGGTCTCACAGTGTGGTCAGGGAGAGAGAAACTGCTAGAAACTGTATTGTGTGACCTCCCCTGCCAAAAAATGTGTACGTTGAAGCCCTAACCCCCATTGTGACTGTATTTCAAGACTGGGCTTTTAGGAAATAGTTAAATGAATTCATAAGGCTTTGCCCTTAATCCAAGAGAAGTGGTGGCCTTAGAAGAAGAAGAGCAAGATCTCTCTCTCCACACAAACACTGACTGAGGAAAGGTCCTGTGAGAACAAAACGAGAAGGTGGCCTTCTGCAAGCCAGGAAAAGAGCCCTTGCCAGAAACCAACCCTGTCAGACCTTAATCTGGGACTTCCAGCCTCCAGTACTGTGAGAAAAAAGGTTCCTGTTGCTTAGGCCACCCAGTATATGGCATTTTGTTATGGCAGCCCAAGCAGACTAAGACAGACATCTTAAGCTTTTGCTTTCAATTCATCTCTTGGAGCCCATGTGGCATAGACAGGACCTAGAAGCTGCTCAGAGTCTGGCTGGGGAAAAGCTTACCAGAGGAGGTGCTGTTAGAGGGATGACCTGGCTGCAGAGTGGACCCCTGAGTCAGGGCCAGGTGAGACTAAGTCGGTAGCCAGCGGGGTCAGCAGCAGAAAGAACCAGACTAGGAGTTCCCCAGCCACAGGCTTCAGGAACCATTGCCAACAGAGCAAGTAGCTCCCAGGTGGACATGGGCATCACCCTGGAGGCCAGAGGAGATCAAGGACCTCATGCCCGGGGATCCCCAATCTGCCCTGCACAGAGTGACCTGGTCAGACTTGTTCCTCCCTCTACATATCCAAACACCCTCTGAGGGAAAGAAGAAGTGGCAGAAATGACGTCACTGAGAGATGGAACATTTTTATTAAAGAGAGTTTTGACATCACCTATAGGGACTAGGTCATCTGGACTAAATGTCAACAGGATTAAAAGTGAGTTCATTTTCCCCCCTCTGCAGGTGGGGGCTGAAGAGCAAGGCTAGTTTAGTCACAGGCAAATAAAACAGTTATCTTCTCTCTACCCACACAAGCTGTAATTTAGATTGAATTTGTGAGTTACTACAGAGGAACCTGGGGAGGGCACCTCTTCCCAGGGAGAGGCAGGTTTGGGGCCAGCTACCGCCACATTCTAGAAACTCATTATCTTGGGAGTTTGTAAAGATGATGCCTGCCCATCCACCCTTTATTCTGTCTCCCTCTTGCTTACTATATGTAAGCTGTACTGTGTCATTTAATACAATAGAGGGTGGCATTCACATAATTTTATCTTCCCAACTGTATTATAAACTCCCCTTGAGCAGAAACATCAAAGGGTGCCAAGTACAGAGCTCCATGTTTGTCAGCCAAGCAGTGATGCTGCCCTGCTTTGGTGGAACTTGAGTGTGTCTGTAGGTTTTGCAGCAAGCTTCAAAATCCTAGCTGAGGACTCCTGGGGTGGGTCCCCACCCTGATATTAGCTATGGCACCTTGAACAAGTCAGTTTCCATTTCAGGACCTCAGTCTCCACATTTGTAAAACAAAAGAGTTGAACTAATGGACCTTTAAGATTCCTGTTCAAGCCTCCTCTTGCATGAGTGTTTGAGATGTCTTGTTCCATCTTTTATCTCCCCAGTGGGCCATTTGGAGACCTGCAGCGTAGTCATGACTGTGGCTATAGAGATTGTCCTATATTAAGTAACCTAACCTATTCAATTCCCACAACAACACTTTAGAAAAGGTCCTATTATTGCCACCACCATTTTACTGACAAGAAAACTGAGACACGGGGAATAACTTGCCCAAGGAAACAAGGTAATTGTGCTGAAAATGTGTCAAAAATATAATTTGCATCTCTTTTATATAATTTGAAAATATAATTTGCAGCAAGTGTTAGAGCTGGGTTTCAAACTCAGAGACAGGCTCCATAGTCCTGCCTGGGCCACCTCACTGTGCTGCCTTTAGGATTGGAAACCAGTGGCTGATAGGTTGGCTTTGGGGAGGAGAGGGCAGTCCACACATCCTGAGTTTAGGAGTCTGTAGAGGTCCCTACTGCCAGGGCACACTTTCACTCCAAGATATACTTGCCCCTCCCTCTCAAAAGATTGTTTTCTAGCTTGTTCATTTCACAAGCATTTCTTGAATGTCTGCTGTGTGCCAGGCAGCCTTGGGCTTGGACTGGGATCTAAAGTAAGGGCTACTAAAAGGGGTGGGATGAAGGGGCAGGGTGTGGCAGATTCTCTGCAGAAGGTCAGTTTCTGAGATGTTTTTTTTATCACCCTCATTCCAGGAAACCTAATTCTATCATCTCATAGGACCCTCTAGGACATCACCATGGGACTTTTGGCTTGGCCCCAACAGAACCCTGAATAAGCCCTTCTTAGCCTGTGATTTATAATTTTCTGAATCCTTAACTGGCTTATTTGGCTTTTGCTGGGAGGTGGCAGAGAAAAGGAAGAGATGGGAATAATTGCTCCTATCAATAGGTTTGTCTGTAATTCATTTTACTTCCCTGCCATAAGAAAACATGCATTTCTTCTTTTGAGCACAGTGACTTTTTCATGCAAAGTAGTCATTCCTCAGATGACAGATAGGAGCTGAACTGGAGGCAATGTTCTGTATTGAAGAAACAGCAGTGACAGTTGCTTTTCTAAACAAGACTGTGGGCACACATTAGGAGCCTGCTCTCATTCCCACAGAGCTTGACACATTGCAGCAACCAATCCTCGCCAAAGGACAAGTCTCCCTTCTCCTCAGACTGAATGGAGACAGGGCTGGGACCTCCAGGAGACCCCACAGCTGCCAGGTGCCTGCCCAAAGCTTGCAGGTGGCATGGGTGTTTCAGAACCTATTGAGGTTACCCAGGTCAGGGTGGAGAAAACAGGCCCTTCCCATGTAGGTAGACCACCCTACCTCATCTGGTGGGCCATGCGTGTTTGCTGGAACAGCAGCCCCTTGTCCTGCAAATGCCGGGGACGAGGATGAGCAGGGGTGAGACACACATTCTCAGCTGCCCCCTGTGCCCTACGCTCCAATGCCAGCACAGAGGAGCAGGACATTGAGGCCCTATCATGCTAAGAACCAGGGGTTGGAAAACTCAGCCCCAGCGGGTAATGCAGACCCCATTTGGAGCTCCCCAGGGGTGTGCCGAGTCCACAACCGAAGAGAACTGGCCAAGAAACAAGGACGGGTGGCCTCGTCTCAGCTTCAGTCACAACCACGTGTGATGACTTGGGTAAGAAGAGGCCTGAGGCCCACACAGAGGCACTAAATGGTTTCCTCAGAGCAGTGTGGTCCAGATAGACCATCTCTGGTGCCTCAGATGGAAAACAATAGGTGGGTTTGGGGGTCTCCAAAGCAAGAGAGGCTTTGCCCACCAAGCCCTGCCCAGAGCCACCGTCCATTCCCTTTCCCCAGCTCCTTCCTTGGCCTGGCGAGGGAGGTGGTCTGCTGTCCTCTGCAGTGCCCTGGCAGAGCTCCAGTGGGAATGTCAGCCTGGAAGACGTCCCTGGACTGCATGACTTTCTAAGCGGGCTGTGGCGGTGGCCAGGAGCCAGCAGCCCTCTCACTCTCTCTGGAAGGCGGCCGTTTTGTCTGCTGGTGCTGCATCAGGGGCCACCTGAGCCTGCGGCCTGAGGACAAGGCTCCAGGGACACTGCCTAAGGCCATGGTTGACCCTCCAGAGTCAATCACCTCTATGTGTCTCTAGGAGAGGCAAAAATTGTCAGTGGTCTGCAAACCACTCTTTCGTTCTAGATTAGAGCTGCAAGTTGAGAGAGGAAGAAAAAGGAAAAACAAAAACAAACCCCAAAGACACAAGTACTGAATAGTGTCAAAATGAGCTAGGCTCCAAGTCCATTTTTCATATTGTTCCCTATTTTCAATAGCTACTGGGTGCCAGAGGAAAAAAAGGAACAACTTTAAAAAACAATTAGCGGGACATGTGGTGTTCATTCTTGGCTGGAACTATGCAGCCTCATCTGCCGGCAAACACTCTGCAGTCTTTCATGAAAAATGTTTTAGAACTAATGAGCTATATTTGCATTCCCCATAGAATGGATTTGGAATTTTTCATCTATGCTGCACCATGAAAAATGGATGCGTTTGGCGCAGAAGTCATTTGAACGTGAAGCCAGCCTCAGTGGAAAGACAACCTTCAGAAAAACTTTCCAAGTAACTTTTCATTCGCACTTGCTTCCACCAGGGAAGGTCAGGCTCGTGTGAAAGATGGAAATTTCCTGCACAAACCTAGATGCTGATGAGATTTGTTTTTGTAGATAATCTGCAGCAGCGAAATTTTTCATAATGTCACTGCAAAATAAATTAAAATGTTCATCTTCATATGGCTGGTTCCATTGCATTAAAATAAATGTTGCAAGCTCATTTAATTAGTATAGTTAGGAATGTCTCTTCCCTGCTTCACTGACTCTCCAAATCACAAGTTAATTTGTCAAAATCAGACCATTGTTTTTCCTTCATTCTTCATTACTAGAGACAGCCCCATTTAAATAAATGTTTATGCTACAGAGAGCAGAGCAGTGAACAACCCCAAATATTTTCATAAGCCAGTGCTGGAAAAGTTTAAGACACAGGGAGCGAGGATGCATTTTTTTCTTCCCTTTGTGGGTATTGGATATGTGACTGGCTGGAAAGGCACACAATCGAGCAGTCTGCTGTAACTGATGATGTTCCCCGCCATTGCTCATGTTGGCGGGCTACATCCTCTTGAAAGCAGTTTTCTTCTACGTTTTCAAAGACGAATGATGACAAAAGACAGCATCTCTATAAATTACCCTCCTCAAATCGTTCTCTTCAAGAGCCCTTGGTTAATCAATTAGTTGGTGTTAGGAAGGGGTCTGAACTGGGGTGGAGGGTAGTCCTGGTGTTCACAGTCATTCACTCACCATGACTGGCTGCGAGCAGCTGGGCATTCCTGCTGAAAACTCAAAAGATAACCAAACTTCTTTCCCCCTTGCTTCCTGACCCTCCCAAACCTCCAAGAAAAAATCAGAACCATGGGGATGGGGTAGCCAGTACTAAAGCAGGAGTTCCTGGCAGTGAAGGTGTTGGGGTTAATGATGAAGACCAGGGAAAAGGGGTTCACAGAATTGGCTGAGGGCTTATGTGTGCAGAGGTCTTCTGGAAGGCATCCATCAGTAATGGATGAAAGAGCTTATCAGATCATTAGCAGCGCCCTATACTAATGAGATGTTGCATTCCTGCTCAGTAGAGACCCCTCCATTGGAAAATGCCACAGTGCCTGGCTCTATATTCAGCACCAACCAGCAGAAGGTCAGCTTTCCTCTCTGCAGCTTTGTCCTCTGCCATGATGGAGTGATCCAGCCTCCCTCTTCCATGAGAAGCTAAAAGATAGGTTAGCCTTTTTCTTTTTGCTATGTAGCGTTTTCTTGCCCCATTACCTGTTTTTCCCCCCACTGCTGTTCTTGCTTTGCAAGTCTTTTCTACTCTGGAGCAAATGGGTGCGAGGAGAGTGGATGCGCTTCTTCAGATTTCTTGCAATGTGATGAATGAAAAGGCTTTCAAAGTTGCCCTCACTGTGACTCTGATGAGCTCTGGTGTGTAGAATCAATCTTTCCTCTTTCAATTCTTTTCTTTCTTTTGTCTTTACCTTTTTAGAATAAATCCTTGGGATAAACTTTACTTCATTAATACATTATTTGATTAACCAGAGGATTTAATGAGTGCATATTCTACAAATGTACTTGACTTTTGGAGGTCAGAACTCCAGTGAGCTGCCCAGGACATAGGCAGGCAGGAAGCAGCAGCACCCCAGGCTCCCCACAACACTTGGGAGTTACTGAAAGCCGTGCTCAGCGTGCCACTGTGCATTCATTCATTCGCTCATTCATTTGATAAGCATTTGTTGGCAGGCACTGAACTAGATCCTGAATGTGGAGAGTCAATCTTCTTTTCTCACATAAACAAAAAATGGAGTTTTCTGAATAGGCCTGGGCCAGTACACCCTGGAGCCTAGTGGCCCGACCCCTGAACCCCAGTGCCTTATCTAATGATGGTACAATTTATTGAAAACATTTGTGTCTCTGGTTGGCTGTGGAGCAGTCTTTGTAAATCAAGGAAACTGGAGAGCAAAGCCAGGTGCATAAAAGACAAGCGAACTGAGCTGGGGGAAGAGCAAGCATTCAGCCTTGGTGAGTCTAAAGGAAATACAGTATTGTCACTTGGAGTCTCTTCTCCTTGGGTCAGCTCAGTCTCCAATGTGTATGTCAGGGAGTACAAGAAGGACTGACATAAGGATTCTCAACATGGAAGAGCAAACCAGGGAGCAGAGAAAAGTTTTCTTAGGGAAAAAACAAAAATCCTGCCCCATAATGTTGGCCTGGTTCTGTGTCCACAGATCAAAAGCCAGGCTGGAAGCATGGAGTCAGATACACAGCTCACAGCACACAGAACAGGCAACTGCAGGCAAAACCAGCCAAGCTCTGGAAGGCGGCTGCCACTTGAGAGGGCAAACCTCGCTTCAAATCCCCAACTCTACTCACCAGCTGTGACCTCGGTCAAATGATGGGCATAGGAATAATTATATACATATATATATATGTATATATACACACACATGTGTATATATGACATGGTTCCCATGAAAATGAAATGAGACACTGTATAAAAGTGACCTGGCACATATCGAGTGTTTGACTAACATTAGTTCTCTTCTGGGGACTTTTGGAAGGGATAAGGCAGCAAAGGGGAGGGCGGGTTAATGGATCAGAGTGAGTGTGGTAAATACAGTGACCATTGACAAAAGTCAGTTTCTTAGTGAAATTGATTTTTAATTAAGTCTGGCTGTTAAACTATGTTTGAATGGGACACTGCTCTGAGACTGAGCCACATATGTCTCTGGTTTATATGGGTTACAAAACTCACAGCTTTTTGATCAGGTGTGAACTTAGTGATCATCTGGTGAAAACACATTCACAACTTGCAAAAGATTAGATGCCTTCCAAGGTCATGCACCGGTTAGCAGCTGCCTCCTGCCTCCTGCCTCCCTTCAGATGGGTGGAGGCTGTAGAACACCTGTGACTAAGAAGCCCAGGCCCCCAACCACTCCTCACATGGCGAGGTTTCCCAATCACTTACCATCCTTTTCATCCTGCCTTAACCTTCTCCACTGTTACTATGTTCTTTTTTAAATGAGGTGCTCAAAACCAAATAAAATAGCCCAAATGCATCTGACTCTGGCAAAATAAAGGGGAACAGTGACCACTTTTGTTTTGGAGAAGTCTATGATTAAAGCAGCCTATTGGCAGCCACCCCATAGTCCCCTGACAGTCACCTGAGATCCCCAGGACTCTTTTTTACAGCTGACTGGATGTCAGCCCCCTTCAGCCTGTAGGTGTGTCATTGTTTATTTATCCTGATGACTAAATCTTATGGTTATCACCATTAAATTCAGTGAGTTTGGGGCTATCATTTTAGACTGTCAAGACCTTTTTGCATCATAATACTGTCACCTGGTGGATCAGTTTTACTTCCTAGCTCTGCATCAGGCTGTTATTCTGCCAGCCACACACCTCTTCCTCCAGTCCTCAGGGATAACCTGAGCGACTTTGTCAAAAGGTTTGCTTGAATTCAAGATACTCATTCCTCTCAGCTTCCTGTTCTCACGGGTACCATGGCTCACAGCCACACCAGCTCAAATCCCAATATCTCCTGAGCATTTAAGACCTTGCAAACCTTGAGAGGTCCCCTAGAAGGAAGTGGTCACTAATCATTATTGAACACTTTCATTATCAGTTGGGAAGAATTATGTTGAGATAAATTATGAAGAAGGCTAGGAAAGGGTCCCTGAGAGAAAAAGAGAGAGAGAGAAAAGATCAAGATAGAAGGAGGTGATATAAACTTAGTCTGCTTGACACTTTTTTAAAAATTTAACTTTTATTTTAAGTTCAGGGGTAAATGTTCAGGTTTGTTATATAGGTAAACTTGTGTCATGGGGGTTTGTTGTACAGATTATTTTGTCACCTAGGTAGTTAGCCTGGTACCTGTTAGTTATTTTTTTCTGATCCTCTCCCTCCTCCCACCCTCCACCCTCTGATAGGCCCCAGTGTGTGTTGTTCCCCTCTTTGTGTCCATGTGTTCCCATCTTTTAGTGCCCACTTACAAATGAGAACAAGCAGTATTTGGTTTTCTGTTCCTGCATTAGTTTGCTAAGGATAACGGCCTCCAGCTCCATCCATGTTCCTGCAAATGACATGATATCATCCTTTTTATGGCTGCATAGTACTCTATGGTGTATATGTACCACATTTTCTTTATCTAGTCAACCACTGATGGGCATTTAGGTTGATTCCATGTCTTTGCTACTGTACTTCACAATTTTCTATGCTCTGAAATTAAGCAATATCATGAATGATCATTAAAACATAAGAAAGCATAAGAGAAATTTTTTAAAAATTCAGTTTAGCCAGAAGTGAAAATGCGGTTTGCATTTTTGTCCTTTAGATTAGTTCAGTCTTTGTTATTTAGAATCTAAAGATCGTGTATCAGGTATATCTTTGTGATAAGACCAAAATTTTGCTTTTTATCCTTATCTTGAAAATATTATGAGTGTAAAAGTAATACATATGATGAGACTCCATTCATGTAAAATTTAAAACTAGGCAAAACTCCCCTAGGGTGTTAGAAATCAGGATAGCGGTTGCAGTTGGAGAGGATGGTGGAGGAGTGCTTGGGAGAGCACCAAGGGTGGCCGGGGGGCTGGTCACATTGCTGCTTTTGATTTAGGCAGTGGTTACAGAAGTATACTCACTTTGTGAACATTCATTATTTCATACAAGCACGAATTGTACACTTCTCTAGATGTACATGGTAAACAGGAGCCAAACTCCAGTGTTCAGAATGCCTTTTATAGGTCTTTTCTTTTTTTCTTATGGAGGGCAGAGGGCAGAGAAGCATATAACTTAACTAATTCACCAGATTTCTGTTTCTGAGAGCCTTCTAGATACAAAGCATTGTATTGGGGCTCTGGAGATAAAATGAAGATAAAGCAGACATGAGCCTTGTTGTAAGATTTATCTGTCACTTACAGTCTAGTGATGGATAAACACACATCAAATACAGCTCCACTCCAGAGGACAGTGTCCTGGGGTCCTTATAGGGGTCAGGCAGCTGGTCTCCTTGAAAGACTATCTGAACACATTTCATATATTCAAGAATCACATATATCTTTACATTTGAATTTATATTTAGTGAATGACTTGTCATTTCACTACCTTACCCATAGAAGGAAGAGCTTCTTATACTTTTCTCCCATTTTGTGGAAAACTCTATAAGAAATTTATACACAATTAATAAAAGATACATGATGGTTATTATTGCAGATATAAAAATGACATAATTTATCTCATTTTTAAAGGTCTAACTTTTAAAAATATTCTAAACAGGAGAAATGCCTAGTGAAGTAACTATAAGTCAACTTTTGAACATATAGACAAAAATTTTAAATAAAAAATCTCTCAACCAATGAATGGCTAAGCAAAATGCGGGACAGCTATACAATGGAATATTATTCAACCACAAAAAAGGATGAAGTACTGACACATGCTATGACACGGATGGACATTAGAAACATTATGCTAAATAAAATTAGCCAGCCACAAAAGGCCACATATTGTATGGTTCATTTATATGAAATGTGCAGAATAGGCAAATACATAGAGATATAAAGTAGATTAGCAGTTGTCGGGGCTGGGGAGGGGAGGTGTGTGAGGTAACTGCTAATGAGTACGAGGTTTCCTTTCTGGGTGATGGAATATGTTCTGGAATTAGATGATGGTGAGGTTGCACACCTTGTGAATAGACCAAAACCCACTGAATTGCACACTTTAAAATGGTAAATTTTATGATATGTGAATTATATTGCAATAAAACATATATAAGGCAATTTTCGAACATATACATAGAATTTTTTAAATCATAAAATTTTTAAGCTGAGAAATTCTCAATACAAGTTTATGATACATCTCATGAATGGGAACTATAAACACATACACACACACACGTAAGATAAAAATAGAGAAATGGGTTTCCACTTTTGTGAAAATTTAAATCGGGAAGTAAAGCAAACCTTCCACACAGAGCTGTAGAATGATTGGGCCACGACCGCTGGTGCCTGTTTCTCAACTTGCCCTAAACCACGTCTGCATCCATTCTGGACTAGATTTTATGCCTCAGTGAACATTTTATGAACTCCTGCTTTTCTTAACCTGATTGACAACAGACGCATTTTGGTTTACCTCTCTGATAAGCAGCCCTTTCTCTGATCCCTGCTTATAGAAATTAGAAAACAGTTTGTGCAAATCAGCATTTACAGGCAAAGAGAGCTTTCCATGAGAAACAAGAAAAAGATTCGAAGCAGCCAAGCCAAAAGGCTCTGAGTAGGAAACCCGGGTAGGCCCCAGTAATAAATACATTTATTGCGTGGACAGTAAAAAGTACTGGAGAGTTTAAAATAAATTCAGAGTTATTTAAACTTAATTTATGACCAGGAAGATAAACCTTCTCTTTCACCATTAATGTTTTCTATCTGGGCCATCAAATGTCACACGCTACTGATTTTGGATGTAAGGTCACTGGAAACAACATATCAAAGGGGTCAGCACCACAAATCAAGTGAAATTCCCTTAAAAATAAAAATGTCAGGAGTAAAATAATAGGCAATAGTTATTTCATGCTATTAAAGACTTGTCATATATCAAAGGGTTCACCTTTTTCTACCTCTATGATGTATCACTTTGAACACTGAATATACTTCTGCTTAACAGATAAAGTAAAGAAAACAAGCATCGGAATGCTGATGATAATAAGAATGATGACATATAATAAGACTATCTGGAGGCGCATAAACATTAGCAGGCAGACTGCTGAATATATCAAAAGACAAACAGTGGTCCTGCATATACGAAGATCGGCTGTCTAGCATGTCAGTTATTTCAAGAGGGCATCTTAAAGGTCACCTAAAACGGTGTCTCTGAAATCAGAATACAAATTACATTGGGTTTTGGATAAGGAAAATAATGAATGTTTAGGACTTGCCAAGCTAATGTAGTTCCACACAGAAGTTCAAATTCAGAAGCAATCCTCTGGTCTTTTATCCAAGGATTGAATAAAACAGAAGCAAGTGCCAATCTTCGGGGAGAAGAGGAAAGATAAGGGAGACTTGGAGCAGCGGGTTCTTTATGATCCTGAAGTCATGCAACTGACAGGCAGTGGCATTTGCCATAATGCCTTGTTGCTAAATGCATTAACTCCTGGCAGAGTAAATTCACCCAGGACTAGGCTTTATGCAAAAGCATCTGACTGAAAGGGTTATCAAAGCCTCAGGTTAAAAAAAAATGATGACTTTGTTTCATCCTTGTGACATATCTTACAATGATTTTCTAGGACATTAAAGGTAAAATCTTGCTTTCTGATTCAAGGGCTCATAATCCGGTGGACGAAATGGCTCCAGGGAAGGATAAAGGAGTATAGAGCCATTCACATAGAAGTGTAAATTTCGCCCCAAGATGGTAGTGAGCAGTTAGAGAAAAGCCATAATACTTTAGTTTAAGCCTCCCAAAGTCCTTTTATCATTGGCGGTAGGGGTGGGTGGGCAGGGAGGCTGCTTCCCAATCGGCAGGTAGTACGAGGCAGGCAGGCAGGAGATGGGCCAGCATCATCACTCTTTAAGTTTCCCCCAGGGCCCTAGCCCTGATGCTCTTCCTTCCAGAAGGGAGAAGGATGGTTGATTGCATCATGAAGTATTCTTCTTGTCTGTGGTGGCTGTAGGATTTCAGTCATTAAATTATACACAAAAGACTTGAAAACCTAACTCTCTTCATTTGATAGAGGAGGAAACTGAGGCCCAAACCCAGGAGGGAAGAAGGAAGCCTCTGCTGTGGCCCCTGACTCTAGCCAGGCCACTTGAGTGAAGGTCACACACACCCCAATGTGTGTGAAGCAGCAGTTCTAACTGGAAGGCAGGTTCCTGGAAATCATTTCCAACCTGCCCTTGACTTGGCATGTGTGTGACTCCTAGAAAGTCCCTGAATTCTCTGCACTTCAGTTTCCCCATGAAGCTGGTTGATCTCTGCGCCCATAAACCTTTCAGAATATCTCTATAAGACTTGGGTATCTTAGAAGAAGACTCCATAAGAATAGCCCTATATAAGCCAGTGGTTAAGAAATCAGACTAAGTTTAAGTCCGGCTCTGCCATATATTCACCACAAGATGCTATGACTTTCTAAATCCTGGTTTCTGGGTTTCCGTCTCTACACAGCAGGGATAGTAGTAATAATTCTTATCTGGCTTGGTGTTGTGGGGATGCAACGGAAAGCTCTCAGCACAGTGCCAGGCATAGGATGGGGGGGGGTGTACAAAGTGTGCATTTATCAAACAGAGGCCCCAAAGTCCCTCAAAGCAGAGCCTGGAGGCCTCAGGGGCCCTTCCCACCATGGTCCTGTCACCAAGAGCCTCAGCCTTCACCTGCAGACACCAGACCTGCATTCACCATGAGTGTGGGGCTGAGCGGCATGATCTGGGGAGTGCAGATCACATTACAGTGTAGGGCTTTTCTACCCTAGTCTGTTGTTCGTTAGCAATCCACCCAAATGATGGGTGGCTCCTCTGGTCAAGATGGGGCTCCATTCAGGCTCATATTGTGAGAGACAAGAGCCTCAATGCCAGCCAACACCCTATTTATTTGTGGATTTGGCTTATTGGAGACAAATGATGCTGAGGCAGTTCTATGGTCATCAAATGAATTATTTATACATCTGATTAAATTGTTTACTGGAGGACTCAACCCTGGTTAACTCTTGCATTTCCAGCTTGGTGTGTAGAAATTCCACTGAGCACTTTCTACATTTTACTTTGGGGTCTCACCTTGAAAATTAATGGCCATTAGGACTACATGTCAAGATGTCCATACTCAAGGCTTCGTACAGGAAAAAAATCAAAACCAAACTTAGTTTTGAGAAAAAACCATCAGTTTCTACAAAATGCTTATTGAAGAACCTGTGTTTTTGGACCAGTTAGACCTTTCAGAGTCTAGAGGGAGAGATATTTAAAATCAAATGTGATGATACAAAATGTTTATCCATTTTCCCTAAGTTTAAGGGGAGCTTGCTCTTCCTTTAGGCACACAAAATAATTGCTAAGCCTGCCTTATCCTATTATTTGTAAATTCAATATAATTAGAGACTTACTCAGTTCATTACTAGCTTGAGTTTTTGCCCAGCTTTTTCTCACCCTGTTGCCTTTTCAAAACACTTTATTAAGAACTTGTTTTAGTGTCACATTCTTTAAAGGAAAATAACTCCCAAGTACATTTGACAGGAAGTGCTCAAAATTCAAGACAGTGCCAGAAACTAATAATCTCAAATCACAGAACTTACATGGGAAGGTCCCATATACTGTTGCAAACAGCGTGGGTGGGTTCCACCTGCAAATTGAAATTCGCATGTTCTAATAGAGAGTTTTACTGGAGAAATTGTCACCAGGTCCTGCAGCTGAAAAAACTGCGTTCTTATTCTATTGACTATAATGCAAGTTAGCCCCTAAATATCCTTTTCCCTCTGAAGAACTCCAAACGCTTTACCATTGTCAGCCTTCCGAGCTGACATTCATTAGTCCTATCCTATGAAGTGTGAAGTGTGGATGGGCAATGGTTTCCAGGCCAGCCCCTTGAGATGAGGAGTTTTGACCTTGTGGCTGCATTAGTCATGGGCAGAGGGAATTCCAAGGGAGAACACCTGGTGAGAGGCCTGAGGATGAGTCCAAGTTGAAACCTGATACCCAGAAGTGGGTCACTAGACTTCATTGCTTGTGTGTTAAATGGCCAGGAAGACTAAGAGCTTGAGCAAATGAGCCTGTGGGTACACATGACACACAGCATCAGTGGTTTTCCAAGGCTAGCTCCTCAGAGAGCACAGAAGCAAAGTAGGCAGGCCCTCATGGAATGAAGAGCAAGGAGCAGGAATCTGGCCTTTTGAAGGAGAGACATTCATGATATTGATGGAAAAGAGAGAGCCTCTCCAGGTAGCCTTGTTACCTATGAGCTGAGTACCTTCCAGGAGGAAAAGCACAGCTGATATCACAGTCCTGACAGGGCCATTCCTGGGGACTCATTTCTTAAATCTGCTGTCATTTTAAATGGAACATTCTGGAAGGGAGTGCTTCAAATAGCTTATTTTTAAAACTACCCATATGGATCAAAGCATAAACATTTGCCTCCTGGAATCTAGAAAGTGTTTTTCTGATTGATGTTGCACAAGCCTGGTCCACAGCATGTGGATTTGGGGATGTCAGTACCTCAGCTTCCCAGCTCCTTGGCATTTTAGCACTGAGGTATGAGAATGGTGATGTTCTAGTCACCAGGGAGAGAAATTGAGGCTGAGATGTGTGGCTGGTCACTGTCCTAATTTCAAAAGAAATTTAGAAATTTGAGCCACACAGACTAGTTTTCCCTTCTAAGATCCAGGGCTTTTACTTGGCTAGAAAGGGAGGGGTTGCTCAAGAAGAAATAAGCATTTCCTCATTCTTCTTATGAACTCCATCAGTGGAAGGTACCAGACCCAGTACCCAGTGAAATATTCTGACCAGAACAATGCATTTTATTTTCTATAATAAATGTAAATTCTAACATCATATTCAATTTCAGAGATCTCTAACCTCATGAGTATGCAAATAACCAAAAGTAGAGTCTAGTTGATAATTATTCTACAGGAACAGACGCATTTGGTACAAATAAGAAGAGTTGAAAACCTGAGTGTATTTCCACTTCTGCAAACCTTTTGGCTTAATTTGCAAAATTAGTAGAAGAAACAGCCAAACTGTTTAAAAACAACAACTCAGTTCCACTTATTTTTTAAAAAATTGATTTCATTTACATTAGCCCCCCAAAATTTTGAAATACTTAGATATAACTCTAACCAAGTATGTGCAAGATCTACATGCGAGGAACTAGAAAACTGATGAAAGATACCGAAGAAGGTCTAAATAAATGGAGAGGTATTTTATGTTCATGGGCAGGATGACTCAGTATTCTTAAGATTTAAGATCTTCCCAGCTGAATCTTTAGATTAAACTCGATTCCAATAAAAATTTCAGCAAATTACTTGTGAATATTGACAAGATGATTCTAAACTTTAAATGGAGGAGCAAAAGACTCAGAATAGCCAATACAGTATTAAAATTCATAATTCTGGCAATTATGAATAAAGCTGCTATAAACATCCATGTGCAGGTTTATTCATAATTGAATAAGCTAAACAAAGCTAAACATAGACAACTTGAATTGTTTGTTTTCTTATTGTTGAGCTTTAAGTATTCTTTGTATATATTTTGGATATAAGCCCTTTGTCAGATGTGTATTTTGTAAAGGTTTTCTCCCAGCCTGTGGCTTGTCTTTTCATTCTCTTTACAGTGTCTTTCAAAGGGCAGAACTTTAAATTTTTGATGAAGTCCAGCTCATCAAGTTTTCCTTTCATGTTTTTAGTATCGTATCTAAAAACTCACTGCCAAACCTAAGGTCACCCAGATTTTTTTCTCCTGTTATTTTCTAGGACTTTTACTTTCTAGTGTATTTACTAATACACAGAGGACTGACACTCCCTGATTTCAGGACTTACTAAAAAGCTACAATAATCAAGACAGTGTGGTATTGATGAAAGAACAGACAAGTAAATGAAAAGAACAGAATAGCAAGCCCAGAAATAAACCCACACATATATAGTCAATTGCTCCTTTTAACAAAGGACCAAAGGCAATACGATGGAGCCAAGACAGTCTTTACAACAAATTGTGCAGGAACAACTGGACATGGACATGCAGAAAAAATGAATCTAGGCACAAACCTTACACTCTTTGCAAAAAATTAACTCATAAACCTAAATGGATCACAGACCTAAATGTAAAATGCAAAACTATAAAATTTCTAGAAGATAACATAGAAGAAAAAATCTAGGTGACCTTAGGTTTGGCAGTGAGTTTTAGATACGATACTAAAAGCATGATCCATGAAAGAAAAACTTGATGAGCTGGACTTCATCAAAAATTTAAAAGTTCTGCTCTTTGAAAGACACTGTAAAGAGAATGAAAAGACAAGCCACAGACTGGGAGAAAATCTTTACAAAATACACATCTAATAAAAGGCTTATATCCAAAACATATACAAAGAATACTTAAAGCTCAACAATAAGAAAACAAACACTTCAATTAAAAAGTGGGAAAAAGATCTGAACAGACACCTCACCAAAGAAGATACACGGGTGTCAAGTAAGCATGTGAAGAGATGCTCACTATCATATGTCATTAGAAAACTGCAAATTACAACAACAATGAGATACATTACACATCTACTGGAAACCAAACACTGGTAACACCAAATGCTGGCAAGGATGTGGAACAGTGAGTACTCTTATTCACTGCTGAGGGGAATGAAAAATGGTACAGCCACTTAGGAGAGTTTGGCAGTTTTTTACAAAGCGAAATATAGTCTTAACTATATGATCCAGCAATGGCACCCCTTGGCATTTACTCATGTGAGTTGAAAACTTATGTCTACACAAAAACCTGCACATGCGGAACAGAAGGCCAAATACTGTACGTTCTCACTTGTAAGTGGGAGCTGAATGATGAGAGAACACAGGGACACATGGAGCGGGGAACAACACACTGGGCCTGTTGCAGGGTGGGGGTGGGAGGAGGGAGAGCATCAGGGAGAAGAGTTAATGGATGCAGGCTTAATACCTAGGTGATGGGATGATCTGTGAAGCAAACCACCATGGCACACGTTTACCTGTGTAACAAACCTGCACATCCTGCTCATGTACCCCCAAACTTAAAAGTTGGAAATTTTTTAAAAAAACTAAACATGGCATTTATAGAGCTTTATTCATAATTGCCAGAAATTAGAAGCAACCAAGATGTCCCTCAGTAGGTAAATGAATAAATAAACTGGTACACCTAGATAATGGAATATTATCAGCTATTAAAAGAAATGAGCTATCAAGCCATGAAAAGATATGGAGGAACCTTAAATGTATATGGCTAAATGAAAGAAGCCAGTTCAAAAAGGCTGCCCACTATATAATTTAATTATATGACATTCTGGAAAAGGCAAAACTATGAGCCAACAAAGATCAGTGGTTGCCAGGGGTTGGAGGGGCAGGGAAGGAGTGAGCATGTGAAGCACACGAGATAGATATTGAAGACGGCAAAACTATTCTGTGTAACACTGTAATGGTGGATACATGACATTATGCATTTGTCAGAGCTCAGAGAATGTGCAAAAGCAAGAGTGAACCTTAACACAAACTATGGACTTTAGTTAACAATGAGGTATCAATATTGGTTTATCACTTATAACAAAATACCACACGAGTGCAAGATATTAATAATAGGATAAACTGTGTGCAAGGGGAGATGGAGTATCAAGGTATTCTATGCTTTATTGTCAATTTTTCTGTAAACCTAAAACTGCTCTTAAAAATAAACAGTATTTTTTTTTAAGAAAATTGACTTGGTGAAGACTTGTTTGATCAGATGATTCCAATTATTCAAAGCAATACATTTTGCCTTGTTCTATAGATATTGGTCAGTGGCAAGTTTCCCATAAGAAGTGATTTATTGGTCTTCCATTGGGTCTGAACAATACAAACACGATAGTTTTAAATAGTAGACAATCAATACTGTGATGCCTAATCTATGGATGAAAAAATTAAGTTTACAAAGAAAGATGAGACATAAAGCAGTGGCTAGAGTTCCGGCCTCCTGATCACTGGAACTACAATACTTAATTGATCCGATGGTTCTGACACGCATGAGGGGACAGTCATTTTAGAAATATGAACAGAGATATGACTACATATTAAAAGAGGACTGTAGCTGCTGGTTCTGCCACTTGGGCAACTCATGCTGTCTCTGGAATCACTGGAAAGGCTGATGAACTTATCACGTGGGCCACTGCCTCAGTCACACCCGGTCCCACAAACAACTCAGTCACAGGTGAAGGACCTTACCTTGAGGAAGGTGCATACCTGGTATGAAAAGCCTCTAGTCCTTTGGGGCTATCATTCTTTTATGAATCAAAAGACTATTGGATTTATCCAAATCATAGCAGTACTCAAAGAAAGAGTACAATTTCTCTCTCTTTATATCTAGAGAGAGAGAAAGAGAGAGAGAGAGATATGAGTGTGGGCACAGTCAAAGAGAGACAGGGAGGAATGATGCACGTTTTCTAAACCAGAGCTGCTGATTTTAAATCTTCTATCAGTCAGGATGGGTCAGCTTGTGCTGCAACAATAAAGAAAAATTTCAGGAGTGAAAAATAGTAAAGATTTGCTTCCCCCTCACCCTATATGGTATTCTCATGGGAGGGGAGGATTCCACTCCATTTTATTCCAGCATGA
The DNA here is from genome assembly GCF_028858775.2 of Pan troglodytes. Taxonomy (NCBI): domain Eukaryota; kingdom Metazoa; phylum Chordata; class Mammalia; order Primates; family Hominidae; genus Pan; species Pan troglodytes. The sequence continues at coordinate 32,413,031 of NC_072404.2, forward strand.
TGGGGCCCCACCGTTTGGAATGTCGCCAGTCACCAGAGCAGAGAAACAGAAGGTGTGAATCATGCACCTGCTCTCAAAGACTTCCACAGGGAGGTGGCCCTCGTCATCCATGCCACATGGATCCATGCCACATGCTCACATGCCATTGGCCAAAGCAACCTCATGGCATGTCTGACTTGAGGGGATGGGGAAGCAAAATCCTACCATGTGCGTAGGAGAAGGGGAAGGGAGGGACCCGTAAGTGGCACTCATGACTACTCTTTAGATACCTTTATCAAAGCTCATTTTTGATGTTACACAAAATGGGTTTTGTTGGGGGATGAAGTGGAGGAAGAAGGGCAAATACAATGAAATTGAATTGATACTCTATTTCCTTGGGCACAGCTGAAATAGGGGCTAGGCCAAAGCTTGCCTTGGTTTAGAAAATTATAGATAATGCAAATTAGTATTCAAAATGTAATTTAGTGAAAGTTTCAAATAAGACTTGTGAGTTCTTTTGAAAACTGGTCAGTGCCCATTGGCCAAACTGAACCTTGTGCTAGCAGAGCACAGTTGAACCCCTCATGTATTAGTTCATTCCACAGTATTCCATGGCCAAAATTACACCCTTAATTCTAGGTGGCCTTCTGAGAGAGTAATGATCAAAAAAAGAGGGTCCTTTAAGAGATACAGGTGAAAAAAACATCAGGAAACAAGACTCAGCACACATGACTTATATGAGGAAAAGCAGGAGCTTTCGCTTTACAAGCAATCAGTCATGATTGATCATCGTCATCATCATCACTGATGTGCAAACATCCAGCTGGCCTTTTAAAATGAGGCTTACTTAGTCATTAAAATAGGACTCCAACCTGTCCAACCTTTGAATCTCACCAAAGTCAAATAAGAGAACAAATAAACTCATTTATTTAATAAATATTTATTAAGCAGCTACTATGTGCCTGTCACTGTCCTAGGGAACAAATGTAAATTCCTGCCCTGAAAGAATGAATAAAAAATTTTCATCTTAGGTTAACTTAAAAGCTATGATTGCAGTTTTCAATTTTTAATCTTATAACCCAAATTTTCCATTTGTATATTAGATAAAATAACTGTTTCGGGCCTTGGGAAATCTGGGTCAGAGCTCTGCATCCAGGCATCAGGGCTGTGCACAGCAGTCCCTGTCGGTCAGAGTGGCTCTTTCCGCCCTGGAGGCACAGCAGGATCCGGAGGACAGGATGGATGGGACACAGAGGGAGGAGGAGAATCCACCTCCTTGGTCTTCTGCTGGCTTCCTGTAAGACACCAGGACAGGCTCTGTGCTGAATTTCTCCAACAGCAAAATGAGAGCAGCATTTCTTGCTCCTGTTCCCACTCCTCCCAGGGTGTGTCATGGATTAATTACCCATGATCTAGAAAGTACTCTAAGTGCCTCATAGAAAGGAAGGGTTTCAAACGCAATGTTCCGCTTTAAGTGCCGCTAAAGAACCAGGGCATGGTTTCGGTGCCTGGCTTCCCAAGGAAGGATCTGTATATCCAGCAAGCCAGCTCAATTTCCCTCAATGCTCCTTTATTGAGGGACTTGCTGTCAGATGAATTTGGAGATGCGAAGACAAAAACAGTTCCTGTCCTCAAACATCTGGCAATCTGATGGGGAAGTGGCCATGGGCTGATTGAACTAAGTGTGCTCAGCAGGGTTTGTGCTGGACAGTGACTCAGTTGTAGAGTTGTGTGTGAGAGAAAGGAATACCTGAGACTGGGGCCAGATATGACAGGCAAAGCACTGGGTTTGGAGTTCAAAACCCAGCTCCGTCACTGTGTCAAGTTTCTCATACAGCCTGGCAACTTGTAGGTATTTATTAAATATCTGTTGAATGAATGACTGAATAGACTGTTCCCCATACTGGTAAACTGGGTCATTTTTCCCTTGTGCAAAATAGGATTGTAATACCCATCTCTCAGGGTTGTGGTGAAGACTCCATGGGAAAATGCATCTGGAAATACCCGACTAATCGCTGATACCAGCACTCAGTAAAAGTCTGCTTGGGAGCAAGGTCCTTCGAGGTGTCAGGAAGGCAAGGAGATGGGGATAAGTAGGACTGCAGGGGCCAAGGTGTTTGGGTGGGGTGGGGATGTAATTGCCAGGGGAAAGAGTTGCGAGCAGCCACATGGAAGAGCCAGCTGGAGGGAGAGGGCCAACCAGGCACATCTGGGATGTGCTAGGCACATGGCAGCTGGAGGACATGACCACATGGCCCCTCTTCCCTGAGAACAGAAGGTATTGGCACAGATGCTCTTAAATGTGACCTTCCTCTGATGCCACCGCCTCTAATATCCAGACCACCATGACCTCATTCACTTGGACACAGCCTCTTCTTTGAGTCTCCCTTACATCCCATGGTCAGTGAGCTCTCAAGAACTGGGGGTTCTACTCTCAGAAGAACTCTCCTAGGTCCTCTGTTGCCCCCCGTTCCATCACCAGGAATGCTCGCTGCCCTCCTGGCATTTCCTGGTCTCCTTGCTGTCAAGTGCAGCCCGGTGTGATGTTATCTTTGCTGGAGGCTGCCTTGGTCAAGCACTCCTGGGCTCACTCCTCTCCCCTTACCTGACCCCTCTTCTCCTCCTCATTGTGGCCTCCTGGGTGTTGTCCTGTGTGAATCCCACAGCCACACCTCGGCAAACTGTGGGATTATTTTGTATGTTCCCATAACATCTAACACAGGCTTGGCACACTGTATGCTTCAATCAATATGCATGTTTTCAATGAAGGAATCAGTCCCCATCCACTCTGCCCACATCTGAGCAATGTTACTATTTTTCCTGATAAGAACACAGGCCTTGGAAAGCACATTGTACATTGCAAAGTGATGTTACTTCTATAATCTCTTTTGTTCCCAAAACCAACTCCACAGAGAGTTACAGAACTTTAGGAAAGTGATGTGATTTGCCCAAAGCCAACAGATACGAGGGTGGGATTGAAATCCCAGTTTCAGCCTCACAGGCACCGTTTCTCCCACCACACTGGCTGCCTGCTGAGAAATTACAAACCTTGAGTCACAGCGGCCCCCAGCTCTACCCCCAACCACCCCTGTTGGCCTCTGCTTTGACATAATAATCAGGGTCCCCATCAATTACCATCTTCCCCCAAATTCTGAGGAAATGCCTGTCTCCCCATCAGAAGCCCTCAGTGGGACATCTCTCTTCCTCTGACAAGCTTGGCCACCCCAAAGGGCCCCCCTGTGGCTCCTGCTCCCTCTACACAATCAGTCCAGTCCCTTTCCCCCAACTCTACTCTCTTCATCCTAAACTGTTGCCCTGAACTGTTCCCAGCTCCATGCATTTACTCCTTGCCTTAAAGGAAAAAAAACCCCAACACTTCTCCCAAATCGAGTTTGCCATTAGACACCCTTAATAAGTAGCTCATTAAAGAAGAAAGGGAGGGACATTCTGCTCTTTGCTGTACAAGACTGGAAAGGGCATGGAGTTGGGAATTGAGAATCCTGGTGATGTCATTTGGATATTCGTCCCCACCCAAATCTCAGGTTGAGTAATCCCCAGTGTGGATGTGGGGCCTGGTGGGAGGTGTTTGGTCATGGGGGCAGATCTCTCATGGCTTGGTGCTGTCTTCATGATAGTGAGTGAGTTCTCGTGAGATATGGTTGTTTAAGAGTGTGGCACCTTCCCCCTACCCAGCTCCTGCTCTGCTATGTGAACTGCCTGCTCCCACTTCGCCTTCCGCCATGACTAAAAGGTCCCTGAGGCCCCCCCAGAAGCAGATGCCACCATGCTTCCTGTATAGCCTGAAGAACCATGAGCCAATTAAACCTCTTTTCTTAGGAATTACCCAGTCTCTGGTATTTCTTTATAGCAATGCAAAAATGGCCTAACACACCTGGGTTTGGTGCCTGCTCTACAGGGACAGGTGAGGCTTCTCAAGTGACTCCCCATCTCCCCTGGGGTCTCAGCTTCCTCATTGTAAAACCCATGGTCAGGACGATGTGCTTCCCACGACAGCTTTCTCTGCCACCAGCCAGGATGCTTTGGAGCAGAGGGTAGAGCCCAAGCGCACAGTCCTGGGTTTGAATTCGGTGCTGCTGCTCAGCAGCTGTGCAATCTGGGCGCACTCCCTACCCTGCTCTGCCTCATTCCTCAGCTGTAAACTGGGGACCACATTGGTCCTCACCCAGGGCCAGTGGGGGAGTGGCGTTTAAACGGGGGAATGCAGGTGCCTAACCCAGTGCCTGGTGTCTCGGGAAAGTACCCTAAATACTTGCCATCATTACTCCAGTGGAAGCCAGGTTCGCATTGGACATCTTAGCATATTCTTGGCTGACTCTCTTTCTCTGACATATAAATGTAGGGTTCCTGCAGGGACCCATTTTCATCCTCTATGTGTTGTGCGGTATGGGGAAGGCTGATAGCATGACAGTTAGCGTGGATCATCCTCCTGCCCATGGATGCCAGTTGGCAATGCTACCCCGGCCGCATGATGGAGAAATGGGAGCCAAAGCTGGGACAAGGTAGAGAGGAGGGAAGGAGCCCCAGTGCCTGCAGAAGGAGCAGAGGGTTGGAAGACTACCGTCGGCTAGCTCAGGCCACGCCAACTGACACATACGGAGTGTCCACTGCTGTGCACACAGGCTCGTGTGCAGCATCATGCGTGTGTGCGTGTGTGTGTGCATGTGTGTGCGTGTGTCTGTGTGTGTGTATGCAAGGAGAGGGATATACTTATTGAAAACTAAAAACATTGTTTCTACCCCAAGGAACTCACAATCCAACTGAGAAGCTCAGACAAGTAGCTAAAATTAATTCAATTCAGAACATGGCACGTGAAAAGGTAGGAACAAATGAAGCACAAATGAGGACATCCAAGCTGCAGGGGCTATGCAAGGTTTCCCCAAGGAGGAGACAGCTCAGACAGAGCCTTGCAGGAGAGGAAGGATCGCACCATTCATTCACTCACTCGTTCCATAAAAATGTATTGAGCAGCTACTGCATCTTAGGCCTGTGCCTCCTGGCGAGGCAATGGCAAAGAAAAACAGACACAGCTTTTGGGGAATGGAGTGGAGAAGAACATTTGGGACGAAAGAAGCAGGAAAAGCAAAGGTACAGAGGCAAGAAATGAAGGCAGAGCTGGCGGCAACAGCAGAGAAGGGGGCAGCCAGCAAGGCCGTTAGAGCTATGGCTGGGAGGATTCAAACGCCAGGCCGAGGGCTCGAACTCCACCGGGAGTGCGCAACGCAAGGCCTGTGTGGAGAAACGGAGAAACGTGGGAAGAAGGAGCGGTTATGTGGCCAGAGCAGGGACAGCAAGGCTGATGGCAGCAGCTGCAGGGAGCGCGAGGGGGAGCGCAGTAGGAGAACAGCACCCCAGGTCCCCCACTGTGCATGCAGGCAGCAGAGGGTGGGCCTGGAGGGTCACAACAGGGGACGAGGTGGACCCGAGAAAGCAAGGATCCAAGGTCAGGACACAGGTGCCCTTAGACTCCCAGGGCCTGCCTCTCCCAGAGGTTGCCATGGGCTTCAGTCTCCTCAGAGGAACCACCAGGCGGTTGTTTGAGAAGTAGGAATAAACAGCATGGGTTCAAGCACATGGCAGGTCCAGTACCAGGTCCGGCAGGTACAGATGTACTTGACCCTCATCCTTGGTGACTGGACAGAGTGGCTGGGGGGTTGAAGGTGTCTTTCCAGAGAGGGAAGGGGAAGTTGCACAGTGGGCACAGCATTCAGTCGTGCCACAAGAAAGGCGTGCTGGAGATGGGCTGCACAGCAGCAAGGCGTCCTTAACACTGCCCAGCTGCACATTAGAAATGGTCGTCATGGTGATTCTATGTCTATTTGAGTCATAATTTAAAATAAAATACAAATATTCAATAAGAGCAGATTTAAGAGGAGAGAGGAAAATGGCTCCACAGTTCCAGGTCCCTGTGACCAGGAGCACGGTGGGAGTCATTCAGAGAAACAGGAAAATCTAGAGGATTCCATTTGGGGATAGATGGAAAGCCAGGTTCCTTTGGACACATTAGGATTGAAGTGCCTGCTGGACTCTGTTGAAGATGTCCTCCCTGCCAAGAGCAATGTGAAACAGGAAGCCGGGAGGTGACACAAGGACGAGGATGAGCTGGAAGTTTACTTGGCCTCCCAGGCCTCACCAGAGCCACCAGCCGATGTGGCACAGCCTCATCCCGAGCTCCACCAACAGCATGCCTCAGCCTCCACCCACGCTGCTCAGGTCCCCTGGCCCCACCACTGACATTCTTCCCTCTCCTCCCACCTCTTCTCTTCCCATAGCTTCTCCCTCCCGGTGACTTCACTGTGCCACGACCCTTCTCCCTCTCAATTGGCCTCTCCCTCAAAATGCGCATCACATCTCACGGCCTCTCTCTCCATATCCTTCAACACCAGCTCAGCACTTGAGTCTCGGAGGCAACTTTGCCAGCAAATGAGAATGTACAAATTAAAATGTCATGTGATTCTATTCTTTTTTTAGCTCACTGCCCAAAATTTAAAAGTATGGCAATGGCTAGTGCTAAAGAGAGTGTAAGAAAATAGAAATCCTTATATTTGGGAGTGGAAATTTAAACCCGCTATAACCATTTTGGATATTAATTTGGTAACATTTATTTAAAATTTTTTAAATGCACACTTTGACTTAGCAATCCTGCTTTTCAGTAACTGTCTTCAAGTTCGTAAATCTACATATCTAAGAATGTTCGCCGCGACGTACTGAATATTGCATCAGTGGGGAGATTATGGAGTATGTCAGCAGACATTCGCTCAAAGCCTAGGAGCAGTCCCTGGTAGAGCTGCAGTTCTGGGCCTAGAGAGATTCTACACTGCAGACCAATATATAGAAGATAAGTGTGTGTTTGTGGGGGGTATGTGTGTAAACACGTGTGTATATTTAGATGCCTCTTTCATAAAAGAATAAAATCAGGAAAATAACATAGTAACTTCTAAGGCTATGTCAAGGGGACAAGATTTCTTAGGCCTGGAAAGGGGAAGGGGTAAGAATTTCATGTCCATGTATGTTTTTAAAAACTGGTATAACTGGGGGAGTGATTTTTCTTTTAGGTGTTTATGAGTATTTTTCATATAAAATAAACTTAAAATCAAAATAAGGAAATATTCCTGATAGAGGGAATCTCTTTGGTGCAGTTCATTCTTCTAGACCAGGCAATGACATAGGCTCCTGACAAGCCTACTGATTGGCTGTCACGGCCATCGCTGGGTCATGTGATACCCCCCTCCAATCAGGGTGGGACAGGAGCAAATGGAACTAAACAAGGCTGGAAGTGGGCTGTGGTAAGGGCAGCTTCTCTTGGAAGGGTTTTTAGGAATGTAGACATCATCATGGAAATGCCTAGTTCTTTCCACTTCAGCCAAGGACACAAATGTGGGAAATGTCTACTTTTCAGGGACACATAAGCAAGAGAGGATTTGAGGGAGGTCAAAAGAGAACTGAAATAACATGATGCTGAGAGGGAAAGGAGACAGTAGAGGGAAGAAATTAAATATGAAGAGAGATGAGCAAGTTATCTATTGAATAAGCATTTACCCAATGACTATTATTGCAGGTGTTGCTCTAGTGCTGGGGCTACAGCAGTCAACAAGGCAGGTGGGACCCTGACTTTACAGAGCTCATGTTCTGTGAGGTGGGAGGCACGGCCAAGGACGGGCAGAGGGAGGGACAGGCATTAGTAAGAGTTGGTTTAGTTGCAAATGATAAAAGACCCAACATAACAACAGCTTAAACAAGTTAGACTCTCATCCCTTCCTACCATAAAAGAAGTCCAGAAAGACGTGAGCCAGGGCTTTCAGGATCCTTATTGTCTGTGCCCTGCTCTCCTGCGCATGAGGCTTTCACCTCAGAGTCCAACATGGCTGCTTCAGTTCCAGCAATCACATTCATGTTCCAGCTGACAGGGAGGAGCAAAGGGGATAGAATGAGCGTGCCTCCTCCTTCCAAGCATGCTTCCACTTATATCCGATAAGCCAGAGCTGAGTCATGTGGCCACACCTCAGGCCAGGGAGGCTGGGACATGCTGTCTTGTTCTGGGTGAACACATGCCTGGCCAAAATCCAGGGCTCTGCGACCAGGGAAGAAGGAGAGGATGGCTAGCAGGAGACACCGGGCTGTCTCACCACAGGAAGAAGTCAGAAAATAAGCAAAAGAAAGTGGCATGGAGTAATAAGTGGTTTGCTGAATAAACTCCAATGTGAAAGAAGGTAACATAAGATGCAGCTCCTCCAGATGGAGCGAGTGGTTGGGAACAGCCTCTCCACTGAGGTGAGATTTTAGCTGAGACCTGAACAACAAGAAGGAGCCAGCCACAGAAAGATCTGGAGGAAGAACGTTCCAGGCAGAAAAGAAGTAGTGTGGAAGCCCCGAGGCAGGAGCAAACCGGACTTAGGATTGAAAGGCCGTCACCGCTGTGCACGGGGAGGAGCAGCCGCAAAGCCATGTCCTGGGGGGTCCAGGAAGGCAGGAGCATGGGTGGGGCTTATTAGTGCTCCTCCTTAGAGACATGCATGTGTGAGTGTGCGTATGTGTGTGTGTGCGTGTGTGTAGGAAGCGACAGACAGAGGCCTCAGTCTCACTCAGGTCTGTTCATGTGTCCCAAACATTCCAGATATAGGGTACCAAACAGATGAACAGAGTAGAGAGTCAGGGACAGCACTGTCATCCACCTGCCATGACTATCATTGTAGTAAAGATTTCTGTGACTCGGACCTTTGTTCCCTCTCCCCACCAACACCCACTGGAGCCCCATGGTACCTTTGCTGGGGTCTCCGGCCGTTGGGTGGTGGCGGCACTGCAGCATCTCCATGCAATCCTTGTGGGTTCTGATTACAGCCTTGCTGTGGCCTCCTGGCCTTGTCCTCATGCTGTTTTAGGCTGGAAACTGGGACTTAGATAATTGTTCTGGTCCCAAGGCAGCTTTGCCAGAGATGGAGGCCATTAAGAAGTGCACAATCATTTCACTCAGGTTCAGGTGGTGTCCAACTCCAAGAAAGCCAAATTATTTTGCAGCTACTATGTAATTTAATTCTCACAGCATCCTAGGAATTGAACAAACAGGTATTATTCCCACTGTACAGGTGGCAAAAAGAATTGAAACACAGGGAAATTAATTGACTGACCTAGGGTTAAGAAGCAAGTTGACAGCATCACAGGCCTCGCTTCCACTGTAAGTGCTTCTCCTGCTCGGCCATGCAGCCTCCCAAGTGAGCCGCTCAGGTTGCTAAAGAAACAGCCAGGGGATCCCTACTGTCCCCTGCTAGGGTGACTGATGGTCCCAGTCTGCCCCACACTGGGAGGTCTCCCAGGCAGGAGAGTCCTGGCAAACCAGGACAGTCGGTCACCCTCTCTGGAACAGTCTGGGAACTTAACATGCCCTTACCTGAGGACCAGCTACTGAGCCGGGCCAAGGGGAGGTGGTCTCAAAGGCAGGTGAGGCTCTTTGCTTTATAACTTGCTGTGAAACCCGGACAGCTCAAGGGGAAAGAAAAGAAGGAGGCATGCACAATGCCTAGGGAGATCTTTGTCCAGAAACGTGAGTTCAGAGAGCCTGCTGTCTGACCACGCTTCCCCTTCCCTGGGCGCAGATCCTTAAAAGTGTTAAGTGAACACTGCTGAGTTCACTTACAAATAAAGGGCTGAGCTCATGCCTGGGGTCAAGGAGGGCCTCTTGTAAAATCCTTGTGATTAGAGTGAATGAAAGGCATAAAGGGAGATTACAGGAAGCTGCTGATCCCCGGAGATGAGAGAACACACCTGGCACGCTTTGTTGACAAGTAGACACTTGTGAATATTCCATTCCTCCTCATTTTCAATTCTCCTCTGAAATCGTGAGCAACACTGTGGGCTACATCTTTCACTTTGATCTGATGGAGAAACAGAGGCAGAGATGAGCCACCAAAGAAAACAAGACCGCTCCCCTATCTTAGTCGGCTCTGAGTCAGTGTCTTCAGAAAAGCCCCCCAGGTGGGCACGATTATTCCCACAAGGGCTGTGAGCACACTTGTTCTCTGGTCATTTTCTCTTCTCCACGTGGGCATCCCTGAAACTGGCCTTCCAGATTAGGAGCCAAGGTCATGGTCTGCCTGTGTGACATGCTTTGCTCTTTAGAACCTGAGGCGTGTCCATGGTGTGGAAAGGGTTAAGCATGCAGACCCTGGGATTTCCGAATCCCGTGGGAGAACAGCAGCATTCGAAGGACAATTCTGAACAAGCGTGTTGTTTCGAGGCCATGCTGCAGTGTAGTTCCCAACCTAATTGGCCCAGGTTAAAGACAGAGAGCAGAGGGAAAGCTGAAGGGTCCGGTTAACATCTTGGCTGGTGGGAAGCAAAATAAATCCGGTTACTTCGTTGGGTACATGAAATTTTAGCCAAAAGATTAAAGGATACGGGTATAAAGTAGAAACTCGTGAGTTTCTTTCAATGATCTTTCAGAAAGTTACTCCAGGCCATGTGCTCCACTTTCATTGCTAACAAAAGGGGACTGTGCTTATATCCCTTCCAGTGCCTGTTTTTTTTTTCCATCTCCGCAGCAAACATTCTGCTCTCAGCTACACAGGTGCACGACACAGCACCGTGATATCTCATAAAACCAGCTACAGCCAAGGCGCTCGCAGACACAATGGCTGAATTTATGAGACACGCATCAGTGTCCCTGCAGGAGGCAGGCTCACTCAGGGGGATTGGTTAAGGGGCTCCCTCCTTCTGTGTTACTAGGTCATATGAAGAACAGGCCACGTGTCCTGACAACACTCCCTGCTAGTGTACCTGGGTAGTGTGCAAAAAGCAATCCCAAGACCTTGAATCAACTTTCACCATAGACAGTAATCTCATCAAGGTGTGAATCTGCCAGTATAGCAAGACTGCCATAGCAAGGGCTCTGGTAAATCTAGCTTTCATGGCAGGCACCTTTTTAGGTTAGGCAGGAAACACAGCAGACCAAATGTTTGCTTCACCTGAGACTAGGTTTAGAATTTTATCATAAAGGCCAGAGCCCGAAAGGCATAACTGCTTTGTGTGTCTAGCGCAAGAATGTCCTGCTAGGTTTTGGAGGCAGGGAGGCCCAGGTTCCGGTCCCAAGTTTCCTACTTTCTAGCTATGTGGCCTAGGGCAAGTCCCCTCTGGAACACAAGGATGAAGTTTCCCCAACTGTGCTGCTGTGAGGACTGATGAGATGGCATATGTACAATACTTAACCTGCCATAAACACTTCAGAGTCAGAGCCACCAATAGTATTAGGTGTGGAAAGGAGAACTTTGTGTAGCAACTGAGTTTTTTCCAAGCAGTGTTTACAGAAATCATAAGAAGCCCAGATCAGAGTAAACTGAAGTGAAAAGGTCATTTCCAGGCCCTCTGGGATTCCATCTCCTTTGGCATCCCCTCCCTTAATGAACTCACCCCTCCCTTAATGAACTCACCCCCTCCCTTAATGAACTCAACCCCTCCCTTAATGAACTCACCCTCCCTTAATGAACTCATCCCTCCCTTAATGAACTCACCCCTCCCTTAATGAACTCACCCCTCCCTCTTCAGTCCCTGCCCCATGGGGCAGGGCGTTTTTAGCTGTGCATTGGCTGAGCAATTGATCTTCTAGAGCTGGCTGGGTCCACAGATCCTCAAAAGATGGGGGTCTGTTTCCTCACTTATTCTCCTTTCAGTGTCATTTCTGGATGAAAAGTACCACAGCAGCCTGGCAAGGAATGCTATCTGTGCCCATACCACAGAGTGCCATGCACAGAACCAGTGTGTTCTCCCAAGAACAGCAGGCAGCTGGGTCCTAGAAAGCTTCCTGGGAAAGCCCTGTCCGTGTTCCTCACTTGGAAGGAGGAAAGCCTAAGAAGAGGATGTGTGTGATGAGCGGTTTATTTCATCAAGGAGCCATTAGAAACAATAATCAGAAGGTAAAAGAGGATGAAAAGAAAGAAACATGGCGGCTCCCTCTCTCCCTCTGGCCCAGTCCCTTCCGCTTGTGTCCGGGAAGCTGTGGGCGGTGATTGAACATGACTCACTTGGGGGCGTAGGCGCTATGAAGTTCAGTGGCTGGGTGCCAGGTGGCGCCAATGACACTCTTCTTCTCAGAGCCCGGGCTGAATGGACACCTCCCTCAAAGCCTTCCAGACCCAGGGTTACGGCCATTCCCAGAGACATGTTCCCGCGCTGCTGGGCACACCTGCAGAGGGGAGGGAAGGTCCTGTGTTTGCTGGTGCTGCTCGTCCTCTCACTTCCTACCGAGCATCATGTTGCAAACAAATGACCTTGGCACCACCGTTTTGCAAATTGTCCTTTCTTGGGCTTTACTTTTTGGTCTATGTGAGCAAAATGAACTGAAGTCAAGGTACGACTCCCAATAACCTGCTGTGGGATGAGAGGGCTTTTGTCATTTATGCAGTCTGATTAGTTATCCACGCCCAGAGCTACACTTTCTCGATGCTTCTCAGCTCTGACTCTCACAGGGCCAGGGAGAAATTTTTGTGCCCCCTAAATCATGTAGTTGGATACAAAACATTCCCTGGAGGCCTACCATTCTCAAATCCCCGTGCAGGGCTCTGTGGGGTGCAACATGAAACTCGCTCTAACTCCCTACGTGGAGGACAGACAGACCCATCCTAACTCCAAAGCCAGACACAAGGGACAAAGGTACCAAAAAGATGCAAGGTGCAAGAATGGACGACACTGGTCTTCCAATTTGCTGGAATATCTGTGCGGCTAGAATGGTGTCTTGTTCAGCATATATCAGCATCTTGCCCTTGCTCTGTCCTGCCTGGCCACAAAGGACACTCAGACAACACCGGCCTCATAAATGCTGCCTGGAGAAAAGCCTAGCTAGGTACGGAGGGTCAGAGTATTTCAGAAAAGAGAAACTGCTTCAGCCAATGCTCATGAGATTTACCAGGGAATAGCAAACAAGTCTAGTGCAAGCCAGGGTTGGGGGAGTGGGAGGGTGATTAGCAGAGATCAATCTAGAAAGGAGGTCAAGGTTCTGTAGGTGGGGAAAGAGGGTGCTTGTGTATTAAAACTTGTTTTCCAGCAGTTTGGAGATTTCTCAAAGAACTAAAAATAGAACTACCATTCATCCCAGCAATCCCATTACTAGGTATATACTCAAAGGAAAACAAATTGTTCTATCAAAAAGACACCTGTACTCCTATGTTTATCGCAGCACTATTCACAATAGCAAAGACATGGAGTAAACCCAGGTGCCCATCAACGGTGAACTGGATAAAGAAAATGTAGTACATATGCTACCATGGAATACTACGCAGCTGTGAAGAGGAATGAAATCATGTCCTTTGCAACAACATGGATACAGCTGGAGGCCATTATGCTAAGTGAATTAAAGCAGAAACAGAAAACTAAATATCACATGTTCTTATTTGTAAGCAGAAGCTAAATATTGGGTGCACACAGACACAAAGATGGGAGCAATAAACACTGGGGATTCCACAAAGGGAGCAGGCAGAGGGAAGGGTTGAAAAACTACCTATCAGGTCCTCTGTGCACTACTTGTGAGACAGAATCATTAGAAGCCCAAACCTCAGCATCACACAATATACTTATATAACAAACCTGCACATTGACCCCTGAACCTAAAATTAAAAAGAAAAAAGAATAAATAAATAAAACTGGCTTTCTAAATATGCTCTGGAAGAGCTGATGAAAATGACATCTCTTAGGATGCAATTTGGAAAGAAGTGACCTGCACCTTCCCAAGGCTTCCTTTGTCCCACTCCCACGGCAGTGAGCATGTTTCACATGCCATGAGTGGATCTGAAGTGCAGGGAGGCAGAAGCAGCCACCGTTTTCTGGAACCACCTAAGTGGCAGTCATGGGGGTCCATTTGTGGAAGAAAGGAAATGTTTCCAGGCAGACGTTTCATGGCGGATTCAAAGATTACAGGTTTTGGCCAGGCATAGTGACTCATGCCTGTAATCCCAGCACTTAGGGAGGTCAAGGCGGGTGGATCACCTGAGGTCAGGAGTTCGAGACCAGCCTGGCCAACGTGGTGAAACCCTGTCTCTATTACAAAAATTAGCTGGGTGTGGTGGTGTGCACCTGTAATCCCAGCTTCTCAGGAGGCTGAGGCAGGAGAATTGCCTGAAGCCAGAAGGCGGAGGTTGCAGTGAGCCAAGGTCGCACCACTGCTCTCCAGCCTGGAAGACAGAGTGAGACCCTGTCTTGAAAAACAAAACAAAACAAAGATTACAGGTTTTGTAGCCAGATGGACCTGACTTGAAGTCCAAACCTTGCAAGTTTCTCCCCAGTGACCTTGAGCAAGATGCTTTCCTTGCTGAGCCTCGGTGTCCTCATTTATAACTCAGAGGAAGGAACTCCAATCTCATCTGGCTGTGGCGAGGGTGAAATGAAATCATAAGACTGAGCCTGGCACAGAATCGAAGGTGTTCAGTGACTGTGAGCTCTCCTTCCCCTTCTTTCTGTTTTAAACCTGTTTTCAGGCTGCACGCAATTAAAAGTTTACAATGTTCTAAAACTGATTTTCCAATTTAGGGGCAGTAAACTGTAAGTCGCTGCTATTTTCCTAAAATGACATTCTTTAGATTGGAGTCTGTTGGATTTCTTTTCAACTGCATTAAATTCTACTTACTGCATTTCTAATAAGATACCAGCCTGTCTGGGAAAAACATCTGATGGCTGATTCTGACTATTAAAGCTACCTGTGGGAATAATAACACCCGAGACCTCCATCCACACACCTCTCCCCATGAACTCAGTGGAGGACATTTGTTAACAAATGTGTCAGACACCTTTGAGTTTAATACCGCTGTGCTCATTGCTTCCATTAGATGTGGCCTTGTAGAATCTTCCACAGGGCATAGTTTGGTTAAATTGTGATGGGACACAAAGGTGTGTAACCTGCATTGTAACAAAGACAAGGTGACAAAGGTTTTAGAAATCTGTTTTTTTTTTTTTTTTTTTTTGAGACAGGGTCTCCCTCTGTTGCCCAGGCTGGAGTACAGTGGCATGATGACGGCTCACTGTAGCCTAGACCTCCAGGGCTCCAGCAATCCTCCTGCCTCAGTCTCCCAAGTAGCTGAGACTACAGGCATGGGTCACCACACTTGGGTAATTTTTAAAATTTTTTGTAAAAATAAGGTCTTGCCATGTTGCCCAGGCAAGTTGCAAACTCCTGACCTCTAAGTGATCCTCCCGCTTCAGCCTCCCCCAGGTGTGAGCCACTGCACCTGGCCAGAAACCTAGAACATTCTAGACAGGAGCTCCACCCATCACACTGTCAATCTCCCTCAGTCAGGTGAAAAGCGAGAGCACATACCAACCCAGAGAGAGGCACACACATACAACTCCTAAAGAAGCATCTGTTTTTCTTAACACGAAGAGTAAAAGATGCGTGCACTGGCCCGCCAGGGTGCAAGGAGGCCTTCCATGCTCTGGCCTCAGCCTGGACCAGGAGAGGTCGGTTGAGTCCTTGCACTGTCACTTGGACAGTCAGAAATATTTAGTTGAGGACAATTCTATCTGAGAAATAGCAAATGTGATTTTTAACTACTAAGCAGCCCTTTGGGGAAACATGGCTGCTTATAGCCTTGTGGGAAGAAAGTTGTCATGTGGCCTTTAAAACTGATTTTTAAAAAAACACCTAAACTGGCCAGGCATGGTGACTCACGCCTGTAATCCTAGCACTTTGGGAGGCCAAGGTGGATGGATCACGAGGTCAGGAGATCGAGATAATCCCGGTTAACACGGTGAAACCCCATCTCTACTAAAAATACAAAAAGTTAGCTGGGCGTGGTGGTAGGCACCTGTGGTCCCAGCTACTTGGGAGGCTGAGGCAGGAGAATCGCTTGAACCCAGGAGGTGGAGGTTGCGATGAGCCGAGATCCGGCCACTGCACTCCAGCCTGGGTGACAGAGTGAGACTCTATCTCAACAAACAAACAAACAAACAAACAAACAAACGAAAAGCACATAACCTCTACAGGCGCTTGAGGGCCTCCATCTACCAGAGGCCATGGACCTCTTTGCAGGCAGAGAATGGGGAAGCAGAGTGTCCACATTCATGTTCTCCCCAAAGTTGGCTCTCTGCTGGCCAGGAGACCGTGGCTCATCCTGGCAGGAGCAGCTGAGAACTCCCCAAACACCAGGAGCCTCCAGCTGATGTTTCCAGGATTTGCAAGCAAATATCCCCTTCTCTTTCCAAATTCAACCCCACCCACAGCCCCTGCAGCAAGCCAGCCAGGGCTTGAGATAGGACCTGGGCACAGAGGAGGTGAACATGGAGGAAAGGAAACCCTGCACGCTTGGACAAAAGTCTTTGTTTGGGAAAAAGACAAAAATGAAAACAGCATCTGTGGGTGGTGCTGGCTTGGGAGCAGCATCAACCCTCCCGTGTCTACAGACTCAGGGGCTCTGAACGCACAGACGCAGGGAGGTGGAAGGTGGTGCCCCGTGAAGGGCAAATGCCGGGCGCTCTCCAACAGGCCAGATGACTTTCGCTGAAAGGAGGTGCCCTCCCTTGAGAGGGTGACAGGCTTCGGCCGGGGAAGCACTTGAAAATGTCTCTACAACACAGAAACAGCCCAGGTCGTTGCGGCTTGGCTGGCAGTGGGAAGTTTCTGGATGTCTGCCTGCACGTCCCACACAGAATTCTGCGTGTGTGTGGACAGAGTGCATGCAAAAGTCCCCCTTTTATGGGCAAGATCCAAAGAAATGCTTAGAAGTAGAGTGGAAAGGCATGGATACCTTGCCATTTTACTTAGAAACTAGCAGAATTTAAGAATGGCCAAATTTAACTAACTGCAGAGCAGGCTGGCTTAAGTTGTGGGGTTAAGTGGAAAGAACTGGGGTGTCAAGTCAGGTACCCTGACACCTCCCATGGTAGGGAGTGGGTTTGGGCACGCTGCTCTACCTCCCTGGACATCAGTGTCCTCATCTGGGCAGTATGAGTCCTAACACCTCTTATCACAGGGCGCCTGAAGCAGTGACTCCCATTGGTGCTGCCTGGGAATCCTAACACCTGGGATCTTTGGAAAATCCTGAGGCCTGTCTTCCACCACCAGACATTCCACTTCATTGTCTGGAGTGTGGCCCGAACAGTAAGATTTTTAAGGTGTCCCCGGGTGATTCCAACATGCAGCAAAGTTTGCTAGCCATTGGCCTAGAAAGTAGAATGCGCTCAACAAATGTTTGTTCTCTCCAGGACCAGCTACAATTTGTGGGACCCCTTGTTTACAAAGTTTTCAGAACTTTAAGTGGCGAAAGCAGCACATTAATCCAGCTCTGGGCATTCTGGGCGCGGGCTGCACGGGATGGTTTGGCTCAAGTGTCCATGATGCCAGTCTGCGTTTTTCTCCCTTCCTCCCCTTTCTAGCAGAGCAATGCCTCACATTAACTTTTTTTAAAATTTTAATTTTATATTTTTTGAAACAGAGTCTCACTCTATCACACAGGCTTAAGTGAAGTGGTGCGATCTCAGCTCACTGCAACCTCTGCCTCACTGCAATCACTGGGTACAAGTGATTCTCCTGCCTCAGCTTCCTGAGTAGCTGGGACTACAGGTACGTGCCACCACACCCAGCTAATTTTTTTTGTATTTTTTGTAGCGACGGGGTTACACCATGTTGGCCAGGCTGGTTTCAAACTCTTGACCTCAAGTGATCCACCTACCTTGGCCTCCCAAAGTGCTGGAATTACAGGCATGAGCCACCGAGCCCAGCCAACTTTTAAAAGAAAGAAATCACACAATGGACAAAGGGAACAAGAAACGAGGTGATCCAAAGTAGCTCTGGAGGGGTGTCATGCTAGCTGGGGCTGCAGCAATGTTTCCTCAAGAAGCCTGGGACTTCCACAGGGGAACATGCTCTGGGTTGTGAGGCTCTGGGGTGGTGCTGAGAGGCCTTCTACAGGCCGGGTGCAGAACTCCTCTCGCCCCCATGCCAATTCATACATCTGCACGTGGACACGTGTGACATACATGCCACAGCTCCAGAGCTGGGAAAAGTGTTACAAGTGGGAGACAGTTTCAGGTCTTACAGGAAAGGCCGTGCAGCTATCAAAATTCACCTTGCAGCCAGGAAGAATGGAACACACTCATCTCTAGAGAGAAGCTTTGTGGAGCCAGGAGAAAATGATGACCTACAGGGCTCAGCCCATTGGCCCAGGCCCTGTGGGAAGGCTTTGCCATTACAGGGCGGGTGCGGGTGGGTCTGATGCTGGTTTCTCCTTTTCAGCCTTATCAATGGGACCCCAGGACTCCTCTAGGGATGCTTGATCCTTTAATGCTGCTTTGCTGGAACAAGGGAGAGGTATAGTGGGGAGGGGACAGAGGAGAAAGGAAGGCTGGTGCGTGCCTGTGATCCCCTCTTAGAAAAACAGCCCTGGGTCCTGTGGTCAGTGCCTCCCCTGCCCCCAAGCAGCTGTGATTTAGTGGAGGGGCCTTGAAGCAACAAGTCACAAGCTCTGTAAAAGCATCAGAAGTGGGAGAATCTAGCACAGAATTGACAACTCTCTGGTCCCCACCCCACTGTCTGGTCTTGGTCCTTAGGTTCACAGAGAGGGTTCAATGACTGCGGCTCCATAAACAGAAACCCAGAGAATCTGAGTCTGGGCTTGGCTGTCAGCTTGAGCCTGACCCTGGGCTGTCAGCTGCAGTTAGAGGAAACCATCTGAGAAGAACTGGTTAACAAAAAAATCAGGGACAATTACAAATCAGGGGATTCTTCCAGTTTTTAAATGGGAAGAGCAAACAAAGTGCTTGGCTCTGAGAAGACTCTGTGGACATTTTACCCACCCCTGAGCTCTGGGCTTGGTCGCTGTGGGATTCCACCCTCCTGGGGGTCCGGCTTCATCTCCAGTCCCAACCTCCTTGAGATCTGGGAGACAATGGAGCTAACCTTTATGCAGCCCTCACCCCTGCCCCCAGTGGGGTTGTTGACTCCTCTGAGGGTCACTTTCCACCTTTGTAAGATAGGGATCATTATGGGATGTTTGCATGAATTAAATGAGACCATGCGCCTGTCCCAGTGCCTTCTGGGAGCATAGGAAAGGGCTCAGTCGTCATCTGCCCTTTAGGCGTCTGCGTGTGTCATCCTCAGACACCGATGAGGCGAGGACTGTTATTCTTCCCCTCGGAAAATGAGAACATTTATGGCTTTAGAGAGGTCAGATAACTGAAGTCGGTTAGTGGAAGCTCCAAGACCAAATTCCAGGTCTGTCTGAGCGCTGGAAGCACCGTGGAGTGTCTGCACTGGCCCAAGGGAGAAGGAAGGTGGAATAGAAGGAAAGGAAGAAGTGTCTCAAGGGATCAGCTCATGCATCAGAAAACACACAAACAAAAAGCAGAATCTCGCTCTCCACAGCGGGTGGAGGCCGCAGTGAGGAGATGGTGTGGGCACGGCCAGTTCAAGAAGCTGCCTTCATGGGCATCCCAGGATGGGCCCGGTCTCCAATGCCAGAGCTGAGCTGGCAGCTGGCACGACCCCTCCACTTCTAATGAAGGCAGGCCCTGAGGCCGGAGAGAGAGGAGCAGAAAGGCTGCATGCAGGCTTCCATGCCGGGCTCTCCACCCCCACGCCAGGGAGGGAGGGAGGCACTTGCTCCTCCAGACACCGCACTAAACCCACTGCCAGCAGCCAGGGTGGCGGCCACTGCCGAAGGGGCTGGGCTGCAGCACGGTGGCTGGGAGAGTGATGGAGTGGCCTTTAATTGTTTGTCCTTTGAAACCCGGGAAGTGTTGGCAACAAAATGAGACTAGAGAGGCTGCTGGCAGGGACATGACGGGCTGGAGTAGAAGCTTCTACCTCCTAAATGGTTAAATGGCTGGTCTGCCAAGGCCACCAAGCAAAGTGGTACTTCACCACGGGGCAGATTAAAATATGCATTTTCTCCTAATTGAGCATAGTGAAATCAGCCGGCGGTCCTGTCACAAGTGCAGGAATGAATTGTCACAGCACGACACACACGACTCGACAGAGCATCTATTATATGGGGAAAAGAGCCACATAAACTTCCTTCCCGCTGGAATTTCAACTAATTTGTTGTCCAGCGGGCTGGGATGTGGAAGCTTGGAGAAGGCTACGGGAAATGGTCACCCATCCATCCCGATTTCCCCAACAGCATCAGATGATCCAGTTGTGGCATCTTGTGCTTATAACGTACCATGGCAAGGTCTGGTTGCCAAATTGGCAAGAGAGCTAAAGGCTCTTGTATATGATTACCCTTTTGGGTTGTGTCAATCTGTGTTTTGTATCCAGTGTGGTTGTAGGGCATAAGCATTTGAGGCAAATTCTATTTTTCCCACTGCCTTCCATTATAAAATTAGAAGTGTGTTCTTAGAAGAAAACCGAAAATCTCATGACAGTCTTCCCTATTCAAGACTCTGAAAGCCAGTGAGGGCAGAGGGCAAGGTGAAAGCCTACGTGTCTCACGCAGATTTCTGGGGGATGCTGACATGCTCGGCCATGAAAGCTGCCACCACAAGAAGAGGAGAAGCTCAGTCCTGCTCAGGTGCCCTGTGGCTGGAGCCATCTGTTATGAGGCTTCTGTTATCCACTGGAGCATCTGTTGTAAGGTGGGCTTCCTGCTAAATTGACATCAAGCCTCTGCAACAGACAGAACCTGTGTTCTCCTTTTTTTTTTTTTTTTTTTTTTGAGACGGAGTCTCTCTCTGTCACCAGGCTGGGGTGCAGCGGTGCGATCTTGACTCACTACAACCTCCACCTCCCAGTTCAAGCAATTCTCCTGCCTTAGCATCCTGAGTAGCTGGCACTACAGGTGCGCGCCACCACAACCAGCTAATTTTTGTATTTTTAGTAGAGACAGGGTTTCACCATGTTGGCAAGGATGGTCACAATCTCTTGACATCATGATCTGCCTGCCTCAGCTTCCCAAAGTGCTGGGATTACAGGCGTGAGCCACCGCGCCTGGCCTGTGTTCTCCATTTTTAATGTCACAGTGCTTGACATTTTTGAACACATCTATAATATTTTTCTGTTTTCAATATTTATTTTAAACTGTTTACAGACACTTCACCATCTTAATTCCCCTCAATTTCTCTCTTTGACCAAGGCATCCATTTGAATCAATACTCCCATACAACACAGGGTCATTGTGGCCCAATGCTGATCTCAAATGAGTAGCAGATGCTCACATGGTTGGCACCCTTTGAGGTCATAGCCAACCAAAACCCACAACTCTTTTTCACATGAACCACTGGGATTGTGTTTGTGTAGTTTACTCTATGAACCTAAATGCAGGACTTTGCATTTACTTTTATTAGTTTCCTCATCATGGTTTCAGCTGTGTGTCAGCCTATTGAGAACATTTTGAATCCTGATTGTGTCATCTGTAAAGGAGCTGTTTCTCCTAGATAACAGATGTACTATGTCTACAAACTTGATAAGCATGTCTTCTCTGTACTCAGCTAAATCTACAATAAAAGTACTCAACAGAGCCAAGCACGAGCCCCACATAGCCTCTAGAAGCTTCTTCCGTTTCTCAGAACTCTCCTAAGTTACCGAGTCAGCCATCTGCCTGAATTTTTGTGGGAGGGACCATGACAAGCATATGGTGGGCACCTAACAAATATTAGTGGAATAAATTCAAAGGAGGAAATTTGAGTTCTGCTTATTTTTTAATTAAAAGATATAACCACAGTTTAGGTAAGACTTAGGTGTGATTTCAGGTAACCACATAGAAATATGTCTAGGATCCTGATGAATGCACGGCATGTAAGATGTGGCCCACATATGAAAATTCAAATGCACTTTTCACTGAAGTTGTAGTTGACGATAATGACCTCTTTGGTTTTAAGAAATGATTATAGATGAAAATAGAAGATGAATTAGCCTTAATGAGCATGCTTACTTGTTATTCTTCCTTGCTGGTGACATTAGCTGTGTTCTACCTTTGGTAGCAATGCACACATTGTTACATTTGGGGTCCTGGAGAGTAGATTGCTGAAAGAGCCCACCATGCCACTCTGGGTCCTCATTCCAGAAGGCCACTGTCAGCTTTCTGGATTCTGCTGCCTTCCTCTGTGAAGAGCTGGGCACCCGGGCTGCCTGAAGCCAGTGGGCCGGGGGAAGCCAGCAGCCGGGGCCGCAGGCCAGGGAGTCTCTCCTTGAGCATTGCCTCCCCAACAGGACTCAGTGTGAGGTGCTGCCATGCCAGTCATCTCACCCCTGTCCACTGGGACATGAATCTTAATGTTACTTGATTTCTAGATATATTTTCTTTGCCTCCCCTCTAAGCGGCAGTAAATGCCACTTTCATACTGGGAGATCGATCATAATAACAGTAATAATGACAGCCGCCATGCATTGGCTGTTTGGAGTGTGTGTGTGCGTTATGTCATGGCATCCTTGCAGAAATCCTGTAATGGAGGCCGTGCTGTTATTCCCCTTATGAATAGGGGAAGGAAGCTGAGGGAAGGGGTCACTTGCCTAAATCATGAAGCTGAGAAGTGCCTGCTGACTTCACAGTGCCTGCTGGTTGATTTTCCTGCTGTCTCATTTTACACTGGACATGGTTTGGTTAAATTTAATTGCACAAATAACTTCTGGATTCTCATCACATATCAGGCACTGTGTTAAATGTCACAGATGTTTCAAGTCAAAAGGCAAAACTCCTACCTGCATGGATCTTAACAACCCACGGAACTAGGTTTTGCTGTGGCAACAACCACAAACCCTCAATGACTTAAAATAGCAAAAATGTGTCTCTCATCCATGCTACATGTGTGTTATATCAGCTGGGGACTGTGCACGATTGTCACACAAGGACCAGGCCGACAAAACAGCCACCAGTGCAAACACTGAAGGCCTCTGTGGAGAGGGGAAGAGAGAGATATAGAGTGCTCACTTCAGGAGTTGAACGTTCATCCCAGAAAGGACACGTGCCGCTCCCACTCCCGCACACTGTCTAGGACAAGTCCGGCCCCCCGACCTGGAGGGGCTTAGAAGTGAATCCTTCTATGATGACCACCATATGGATTAGTCCCAAGGCTAAGACAAGCACACTAGTCACTGTGACACAAGGCAGAATGCAGTGCCTCACAAGATATGAGCCGCAGGTCGAAAAGGTTTGCAGGAATAGAAAATAGTTTCCCTTGGTGAGATCAGGAGAGGCTTTGGGGAGAAAGGACAGATTTTGGGAGATAAGTGAAATTGCAGTAGGCAAAGATGAGGGTGTGAGGTGGGATGAGAACCTAGGGTCAGAGACTAGTAAGAGGAGCGGCCCAAAGACAGGAGCGGGGAGGTGATCTGGAGCGGAGACCAGGTGGGCACAGAAAAAGGAGGATGGCTGGGCTGAGCCTGCACGGAGAAAACTGCTCCCAATTTCATGGTCTTTGGGAGGTGCTGGAGGTGGCAGCTGTGACATGATCAGAAGTGCGCTTAGGGAGTTTCTTCAGACAGTGGCTCGGACAGGAGTTGGAGGTTGTGGTTGCAGGGGCAGGTGGGAGGCTGTCACAGTATCTCGGGTGGGAGAGGAGGGCCTAGGTTAGGGGTGCTGATGAGGATGGAAAGTAGGGGAAGGGTCTGAGACATGATGTGGAAAGAAAACCCACAGAACCCCATCAGAGATGCTAGAATGTTAGATAACTTAATGTTATTGGGGCATGTGGGTGAAGGAAAGAAAATGCCCCGATTCCAAGCCTACACGAAGTACTTGGATGACATCGATGATTCTCTCCGAGAAGCCACGAGTGACATCCCCAGCAGGGTCAAGCCAAGTCTCACTTTGGTAGATGACAACAGGCCCCTGGTCCCAGAGATGTCCTATTCGGGCAAGAGCTTTCTGCCAAACCTGTCAAATATTTTCCTCTCCAAGGAGCATTTGAGTTAATTCACTATTTATTTACTAAATGTGCTGTAGAATATGTGTGGTAACACTGAGATGTTGACACTGACCATGAAAAATTCTTTTACAACCTATACTTTCTTCAGACCCCTTAGCATAGGGGCCTGAAGCTGATAAAAATATGCTTCCTGTATGCCTTGGACTTAGGAACATACTTATTTTAAAAAATATATTCTTAGAGACTTTAAGGAGCTACAACATGTTGGCAAGTTTATTCTACATGCACAAGCAAGAATTCAATTCAGGAAACTTGCAATAGGTAATAGAGTGTTCTGCAGCATCTATACCATGTTATACACTGGTCACCATCATGAAGTCCAAGGTCTAATTAACCCTTCCCACATGTAACTAAAATCAAAATCCACCAGAGCTAAGGTTATTTTAATTTTTATATGGCATGCACACATCAGAGAAGCTCAGCAAATACCTGCATCTAATCTGCCTGCATAGCAGGTGTATCTATAAATGTTTAGGATCTGCTTTTTTAAAAATATATATATATTTTTATTATACTTTAAGTTCTAGGGTACATGTGCACAACGTGCAGGTTTGTTACAAATGTATACATGTGCCATGTTGGTGTGCTGCACCCATTAACTCGTCATTTACATTAGGTATATCTCCTAATGCTATCCCTTCCCCCTCCTCCCACCCCACAACAGGCCCCAGTGTGTGGTGTTCCCCTTCCCGTGTCCAAGTGTTCTCATTGTTCAATTCCCACCTATGAGTGAGAACATGCGGTGTTTGGTTTTTTGTCCTTGCGATAGTTTGCTGAGAATGATGGTTTCCAGCTTCATCCATGTCCCTAAAAAGGACATGAACTCATCCTTTTTTATGGTTGCATAGCATTCCATGGTGTATATGTGCCACATTTTCTTAATCCAGTCTATCATTGATGGACATTTGGGTTGGTTCCAAGTCTTTGCTATTATGAATAGTGCCGCAATAAACATACGTGTGCATGTGTCTTTACAGCAGCATGATTTATAGTCCTTTGGGTATATATCCAGTAATGGGATGGCTGGGTCAAATGGTATTTCTAGTTCTAGATCCCTGAGGAATCGCCGCACTGTCTTCCACAATGGTTGAACTAGTTTACAGTCCCACCAACAGTGTAAAAGTGTTCCTATTTCTCCACATAGGATCTGCTTTTCATTGAATATAAAGATTCTGTTAGTTATATGCATCAGTAAACATATTTTAATGCTTTTATATTGTTTATCTTATTGTTAGATCAAGAATTTCAGAGAGTTTAGTAAACAGGAGAATGCTGGAGTTATGCATCAGCTTTCTCTTGGGATTTTTTTTCTTTTTTACATATGGCAAACAAGCATATTGATTCTCTACCTAAGGAAGTGGTTCTTGGAACTCAAGCCACAGGCGCCATATAAGGTCTTGCTGCTTAGGGTGTGGTCCATGAACCAACAGCATCAGCAGGCCCCAGAGCTCCTTAGGAATGCAGAATTTTGGGCCCCACCTCAGACCTACTGTGGCAGTGGGTCATGACACAGTGGACTTTGGGGACTCTGGAGGAAAGGCTGGGAAGGGGGTGACGGATAAAAGACTACAAATTGGGTTCAGTGTATACTGCTGGGTGATGGGTGCACCAAAATCTCACAATCGCCACTAAAGAACTTACGCATGTAACCACACACCACCTGTTGCCCAAAAACCTATGGAAATAAAGAAAAAAGAACTAATGTGTTCATGAGGATTACTAATCCCAACGTCAAATGGAACACGTTAATTGCATGTGACTAAACTAATAGAGGACTTAAAAATATAGAACGAAACCAAGACAAGAGAGAGTTTAAAGTGAGAGAACATTTCTCCAGTTCACAACCAAATTCAGTCTTTGTTAAGAAATCGATTTTTCATCTTGAAGAATGAAACAATTCCTTTAGTCTCCCTAGAACTGTATCATTATTAATTATTCTTTTTTGGAACAAGTTACAGCTGTCTGCTATCCCCCATGGCCAGACAGACTCTCCCATGTCTGAGTGTCCATGTTTGTGCATCGTCTTCTCTCCCTTGTACTACTGTCTCATACTATTCCTTCCCGAAGGCGAGGACCATGCCTTCTTGACTTCTGTGTCACCAACAGAGCTCAGGCTCCGGTGATGGGCAGTTCATTCATTTTTAGAAAAAAATCACAGCCGAGGGGAGAGTGACTGATAAATAAAGGCGGAAGAAAATGGGACATTTCATACTCATATTTGAAAAAACAAAAAACAAGATCTGCCTGCCTGCAGGTAATTTGTGTGTACACTGAAGTCTGGGAGACATTGACAAAAGGGACCCATACAGAAAGTGCACTAAAGAAAGTTACGTGACAATATGACCTGCAACAAGCCAGAAGCTCAGTTGAACTTATGGGTCTCTTGAAATTCAAGAGTTTTGCACTGCCTCATATCATTATTGCTTTGCTCTCTTCCACCTGGCATTTCTTTGACAAAGTTGTCACTGTCTGATATCTTTTTTCCTGCCTATCAGGAAGATGCGATTCTTCTCGGAAGATTGACATAATTTTTTCTATGCATGCCCATTTTGTCTCTTTAGTTTCCTTGGAAGATCTTGGAAAGTAAGGGCCCTTCAGTCTTTCTAGACTAGTTTTCTAAACTAGTAGACCATTCTAATGTCCCATTTAGAATCTTCTACTTTTAAATGGTTAGAGATGATCCAGTTTGCATAGCATTCCTCAGACTTTTGAAATTCATGACTTATTTTGGAAAAAAAAAAAGATCTCATGTCCTATTGTTCAGTGAAAAAAAGCAAAATCCAAAACAGTATTTATAGCATGCTACTCTTCATGTAATAAAGAAGGGGAAATAAGAAAATACCCAGCTATCTGCTCCTTTGTATAAAGAAATATAAGTGGCTGGGCGCAGGGTTCATGCCTGAAATCTCAACAGTTTTGGAGGCCAAGGTGGGCGGATCACTTGAGTCCAGGAGTTCAGGACCAGCCTGGGCAACATAGTAAGACCCAGTCTATTAAAAAAAAAATTTAGCTGGGCATGGGCATGGTGGTGCATGCCTGTAGTCCCAGCTACTCGGGAGGCTGAGGTAGGAGGATCACTTGAGCCCAGGAGGTGGAGGCTGCAGCAAGCCAAGATCCCATCATTGCATTCCAGCCTGGTGACAGAGTGAGACTCCACCTCAAAAAAACAAAAAACAAAAAAAAGAGAAAAGGAAAGAAAAACAAATACAAGAACATAAACCAGAAACTAAAGATGTTGGCTACCTACAGGGGGTGGGTGGGAAAGGGGAGGGTTGAGGAGGGAAAGATCCTTCTCTGTATACAGCTTTTTGTACAGATCTGACTCTTTGATCATAGTAATTATTTACATAACACCCAAACTAAACAAATAATTAAAAGCAACTGGGATGTGGAGGGAACCCAAAATGGAATATAATAAACACTAATAAAGGAGTCTAACTCTATTGCAAATAAATAAGGTAACCACATTCAAGGAACAGGGAAGAAAATAACTAATCTAAACCACTGTGGAAAACAGTATTCCGCTGGGTGCTGAAAAGCTAAGGGCATGGAACTGTGCATAAACGCTGTGATCAGTTAGTAAAAGCATTTCTCATGGCAGTATGAGCTAGCCGTTCAAAACTACTTTATATAGATACAGTTGACCCTTGAACAATGCAGGTTTGAACTGCGAGGGTCCACTTATACATGGGCTTTTTTCAACCAGGCGTGGTTTACGGTATTCGAGGGATTTGAAACCTGCAGAGGCAGAGGGCAGACTTTTCCTCTACTCATGTTGCCCAGGTCTGACTTCAGAACTTGAGTATGCACGAACTTTGGCATGGGTGAGGGGATCCTGGAACCAAACCCCTGTGTATACCAAGGGACAACGGTAGTGGAATTGAACAAATAAGTAAATATATTGTATATAATGAGAGCCAGGGTGTTCACTGTTGGAGAAAGATGTCACAAATAAGAGAAGAAACAAGTATAAAATGATTTCCTGTGGTATAGCTTAGAATCATGGGTATCACTATGAACTCAAGATCTTTAAAGAGGGCAGGAGAGAAGACGACAGAGGTAGCTGGGTATGTTTGTGCAGCTTAGCATGCACACATATATACCTAGCCCTCTGTTTTGAGGGCTTAAAAGCAGTACCATTCCAATAACAATGGACCCATCTACAACATAGATCTTGGTCTCTCCACACCATTCTCCTGTAAAAGGAACCAGGAATTGTGAAGAAGTGGCTGATTCCCAAGCCAGGACATGGAAAACACAAGGTCAGTCTGAAACATCCTGTGGTGCCAGAAAATAAGAAAATGCTCAAAATAAAGATGAGAGTCTGTCAAAAGAGCTCGGGAACCAACGTGAAAGAGCGAAGAGCTGAGATGATCTGAGCGGCAAGATAAAGATAGCGTTACATTTTAAGCTAGACTAAAAACATCCACAAATACAATAATTAAACATCCACACTGATATGAATAAACAAACAAAAACCACATAAATAATGAAGGAGAAAAGACAGCACTTCTGCACAGTGGAACGCCAATGAATACATGTAGAAGGGAAGAGGACAGGACTCCACAGAGTGAGCACTGCAGACAAGATCCGCTGAGGGATGCTAGCACTGGTGAGTGAAAGCTGGAGGACAAACAGGCCATGCCTAGTCTCAAAGCGTCAGCCTAGATACTTATCCACTGCAAAGGGAAAGATAATAACTTGACAGTGAGAAACCCAGCAGACACCACCTTAATCAAGTGACCAAGATCAATGTCACCAGTTATAAGATGTGGCTCTCATGAACCCCTTGAATGATGCACTGAGGAAGATGTGCCATGATTTTTGTGTATTCTCACCAAAAAGGCATAACCTTACTCCACTCATGAGAATGCACAAACAAACCCAAACTGAGGGATATTCTCCTGTGGAACCAATCCATTTTCTTCCAAAGTGTCAGGGTCATGAAAGTAAAGGAGAGACCATGGAACCGTTACCCAGTGGAGGAGAAGAAGGAGAAATACAGCTAAATGCAATTTAGGATCTTAGATTAGATCCTGAGCAGAAAAAAAGGACATTAGAGGAAAAAAATTGTGAGTTTCAGATAGGACTGTAGTTCAGTTAGTTACATTGTACCGATGTTAATTTCCAGTTCTTAATAGTTGTACTATGGTTATATAAGATGGTGATATCAGGGGAAATGATAGAAGAGATATAAGGAAAGTATATATTACTTTTGCCACTTTTCTGTAAGTCTAAAATTAGTTCAAAACAAAAATTTCTTTAAAAAAATCCTATGTCCTTTCTTTTAACATTAGATGAGATATGTTGATTGAACTAAATAAAAAAGGACCAAGCATGGCTTTGTTTTCGAGTTATTTATGTATGCAGATTTCAGCCTTCTGGGTGAGCTTTCCTGCCACTGAGTATCACAGATTGTTCCAACACTCACTTTCATCATTTCCTTCACGAGGAAAGAGGCCCACGAAGGTTAAATGACTTATATGAGGTCACAAAGTCACTTGGAGACAAAATCAGCAGTAGGATCTCGGTTTCCAGCCCAGTGCAATTTCTGCTCTATCCCGCTGACCTCATTGTTGAGGTAGGTGGTAATGTAAAGGGAAGAGCTACCCCTTATGGGATGTTTCTTTCTCTCAGCCTTTAGAGGATCAGGTTTATTTGCTGGTGGTAAACTGACAGCCCAACTACTTGATAGAAACCCTACGTTGATGTCAGAATGCTGGACACCGCAAAGCTCTGGGAAGCATCTTATAACAACGGCTCAACCATTTCTTCTTCAAATGTACTGCTTAATCACATAAGTTCCTGATACGGTTTGGCTGTGTCCCCACTCAAATCTCATGTTGAATTGCAGTTCCCATTATCCCTATGTGTCCTGGGAGGGACCCGGAGGGAGGTAGTTGAATCATGGGGGCGGTTACCCTCATGCTGTTCTCGTGATAGCAAGTGAGTTCTCACGAGATCTGATGGTTTTACAGAGGCTTTCCCCTCCTTCCCTCTGCACTTCTCGCTGCTGCCACGTCGCAAAGGAAGTGTTTTCTTCTCCTTCCGCCATGATTATAAGTTTCCTGAGGCCTCCCCAGCCCTGCGGAATTGTGAGTCAATTAAATCTTTGTCTTTATAAATTACCCAATCGTAGGTATGTCCTTATAGCAGTGTGAGAACCGACTAATACAGTTCCTTAGGAAGCCCCTGCTGGGTATGGATGGGGAGTGAAGCAAGGTGGGCCCAGAAGCTGCCACTGGCTGAGAGACCATGAAGAAAGTGTATAGAATCTCCACCATCACCAGAGGAAGAGAGCTTGGCAGGAAAGTTACTTCCATGAATGGATGAGTTGAAGTGAACAGCGTCTTGGGCAAAACTGAAGGGTAGTTAGTCAGGTTTGTCTCTGGTGGGCTTTCAGCTCCACTCCCTGCATCCCATTCCCACATCGTGATGGTCCCCTCATAGGCCCAGGGCTACCACCTTTCCTTGGAGCATAGGTGGGGATCCTCCAGCCAGGGTCCTTCCTTCACGGGGAGTCAGAGCCCTCTGCTCCGGAATTGCCCTGCCCCAGGTCGGCCATCTATCAAAAGCCCCACTATCCCCTAAAGACCCACCCTCAAGCAGCAGATGTGCAGCAAGGGAGCCGCAAATGTCATTCCTGTGACCCCGAAGCAGTCTAGTGTGTTACCTCTCTCAGGGCTGCTATGGGCTGAATTGCTTTTCCCCAAAATTTCTATGCTGCTTCCCTAACCCCCAGCGCCTCAGAATCTAACTCTGGATAGGACCTGTGAATAAGTGATTAAGTTAAAATGGGGTCCTGTGGATGGGCCCTAACCCAATCTGACTGGTGTCCTTTTAAGAAGAGGAAGAGACACCAGAGATGTGCACACTCAGAGACAAGGCACATGAGGACACAGAGACAAGGCGGCTACCTGCAAGCCAGGGAGAGGGGCCTCGGGGAAGCCAACCCTGCCTACGCCTTGATCTTGGACTTCCAGCCTCCAGAACTGTAAGACAATAAATGCCTGTTGTTTAAGGCCCTGGTCCGTGGTATTTTGTTATGGCTGCCCTAGCAAATGGATACAGGGGTATTTGAAATGTAATTGAGAGAGTTCCTAGGAAATGGAATCACTGCCTTGATTCAGAGAAATTAATGGAGGAGTTGGCAGTGTCGTGACACATGGTGGGAAAGGTGTTTGAGGGCCACTGCTCCTCAGGTCACACTGTGGAGGTGGTGGCCTGCTCTGCCTGTGTGAGCCAGGGCTGGCTGACACAAACACACATGTGCACATACACCCCCCCACACACACACACCACAAACACAGACACACACAGACATAAGCACACACCCACACACACCCATCACAGACACATACGCACATCATACACAAACACAGACACACACAGACCACACACGTCATACACAGACACACCACATGCACATATCATACACAAACACACACACCTACCACACATGCTTCATACACAAGCACACACACACCTGCCACACATACGTACACACATATATACACACCACACAAACACATACACGCATATACACACACTACACACATATACACACACTACACACACATACACACATATACACACACCACACACATATACACACACCACAAATACACACCACACACAAGTATACACCACACACATACATCCACACACATACATATCACACACACAACACATACATATCACACATATGCACCCACCACACACATCGCACAACATACACACACATAGAAGCATATTCACACCCCACACACACCACACACATACACACCACATTGCATGCATATACACACACACCACACTCATACACCACACACACATACATATTCACATACACACACACACACGTGTGTGTTCGCGCTTGGAGTGAGTCCTCGGCGTCGTGAGGCATGCTTCCCGAGACCTTCATTAATTCCCCAAATCGCAATAGTAACAGTGGAAACATGGCTTTTGAGGGCCGTCTACAGACCCATCCACAGCAGGGACACGGGCTGCCCAGCGGCCTGCCGGCACCACAGGTCACATGCACGTAGTGCTCTGCACGCCATAGCTTGTTTCAACCCCCCAGAGTGTTAGGAAGGCATTGTTTTCCACTTTAAAAAAGGACCCATGCTGTGACATTTGAGGTCACCCCAAATAGTCAAGGCCACCACGAATGCTACATCTACAAGTTCCATGTATGCAATGTACATTAGATATATTTTCTGTTCCCGGTCCTGTCATCTCCCCACTCTCCTGGGCTGGTTAAGATAGCTGCCTCCTGCCCCTCTCTCACTGCTCCGCACTGTCCCATCCAGTACCCAGTTGTTCCCTAAGTACTGTTGATTCTCATTTGTGTTGTTTCCACAGCCAGAATCTGAGTGAAATGGGTATAAATCATGAGCTAGGATACAGTTCAATTATTCCTATGATGAAAAGGTAAGTTATTTTCTGGACAGTTTTTCATGTAGATACTATTAAGGAGAACAAATATCTCAAACATGTTTTTTCATGCA
Source organism: Pan troglodytes (assembly GCF_028858775.2). Taxonomy (NCBI): domain Eukaryota; kingdom Metazoa; phylum Chordata; class Mammalia; order Primates; family Hominidae; genus Pan; species Pan troglodytes. Next base: position 32,445,370 of record NC_072404.2, read on the forward strand.
ATTTTAGGAAATTCATGAACCCAGGTGAGTTCATTCTAGGTGCACAAACTCCAGATTAGGAACCCCTGGTATCCTGTGCTTTATAAAAATTATTTTTAATTGTGGTAAAATACACATAACATCAAGTTTACCATCTTAACCATTGTTAAGTACAGTCAGCAGCATTAGGTACATTCACATTGTTGTGCAACCATCACCACCATCCATCCCCAGAACACTTCTAACATGAAAAACTGAAACTCCATCCCCATTAAACAACTCCCCATTCCTCCCTCCCACAGCTCCTGCCAATCACTATTCTACTTTCTGTCTTCATGAATTTAACTACTGCAGGATGTCGTGTACATGAAGTCATGCAGTATTTGTCCTTTTGTGAGTGGCTTATTTCACTTAGTATAATGTCTTCAAGGTCATCCATGGTGTAGCATGGGTTCAAATTCCCTCCTTCTGAAGGCTGAATCATATTCCATTGTAGGTACAGTCAGCCTCTGGATATCTGTGGGTTCTGTATCCATGGATTCAACCAAATGCAGATCAAGAATATTAAAAAGGCCGGGCACGGTGGCTCACGCCTGTAAACCCAGCACTTTGGAAGGCTGAGGCGAGTGGATCACTTGAGGTCAGGAGACTAGCCTGGTCAACATGGTGAAACCCCATCTCTACTAAAAATACAAAAATTAGCCAGTCGTGGTGGTGCACACCTGTACTTCCACCTACTCGGGAGGCTGAGGCAGGAGAATTGCTTGAATCCGGCAGGCAGAGGTTGCAGTGAGCTGAGATTGTGCCACTGCACTCCAGCCTGGGTGACACAGCAAGACTCTGTCTCAAAAAAAAAAAAAAAATATATATATATATATATAAAATATATATATATATTTACATATATATACACACATATAAATTGCATCTGTGCTGAACACGTGCAGACTTTTTTCTTATTATTCCCCAAACAATACCATATAACAATTGTTTACATAGCATTTACATTGTATGAGGCATTATAAGTAATATAGAAATGATTTAAAGTATTTGGGAGGATGTACATAGGTTACATGCAAATGGTACATTTCATATCCACAGATTTTGGTGTCTGTGGGAATTCTTGGAACCAATTCCCTGTGGGTACCGAGGAGCACCTGTACATGTCACATGTTGCGTATTCATTCATCGGTGGGTGGACACTGCAAGCAGTCTCCATCCCTTGCCTATTGTGAATAACGCTGGTATGGACATGTGCTATCCTGCTTTTATATTTACAAACTCTTCACTAAATTATCAGATTCTCACAATGACTTTGTGAAGTACGTATCATGATTACTTTCTCATTTTTCAGATGAGGACACTGTGACTTTATATGGCCATGTTTCCATTGTTAATATTGCAATTTGGGGAATTAATGAAGGGTTTGGGGAGCATGCCTCAAAATGCCAGGGATTCACTCCAAGTGTGGGCACACATAAGTGTGTATACGTATGTGTATGTGTGTGCGCGGTATATGTGTGTATGTGAGTGCAATGTGTGATGTGTATGTGAGTGTATGTCTGTCTGTGTGTGTGTGTGTGCATGTTGTGTGTGTGGTGGATGTGTGCGGTGGATGATGTGTGTGTGGTGTGTGTGTGATGCATATGTGTGTGGTGTGTGAGTGTATATGTGTGGTGTGTGTGTATATGAATGTGCATGTGTGTGTGTGCATGTGATGTGTATGTGTTTTGTGTGTGGTGTGTGCAGTGTGTGTGTGATGTGTGAGTGTATGTGTGTGCTGTGTGTATGTGTGGTGTGTGTGATGTTTGAGTGTGTGATGTGTGTGAATGTGGGTTGTATGCATGTGTGTGATGTGTATGAGTGTATGTGTATATATACTGTGTGTATATATAGCTAGGTATAGACATAGGTATAGAAATATTAATAGAGTACATAGTTTTGTCCATGGTTCCTGGCCCATAACTCCCATAGCCCTTTTGTTATCATGTTGGGTGCTTTAGGCCTCAGAGAACAGAACCCTTCTCTCTGACCTTCTCCTGCCCTCCTTTTTCTCCCCAAGGCAGGAATATTCCCCCACCTTTCTTTCTTGGAGCTGACCCTAAAGAAAATTTCTGACCTACCTTGCCTGACCGTAGGTCTTAAGACCCCCATTTCAGAAGGGGTCCCGCCCCATCCCTGGGGAAGGAAAGCCACACAGACAGGCCAAGAAGGATCTGGACAGACAGGCCCTGCTGGGTTCCCCACTCCGTCTGTTACTGCTGGATGGTACCCTTTGTATCCAATCACCTTTCCACATGGTTGTCCGTGCCTCCATCATGCCTGTCCAGTGATGTCTCCGTAAAGGCCAAACAGGATGGGAGAGGATGAGCTTCGGGATGGCTGAGCATGTGGAGATGTGGAGGGTGGCGCACCAGGGAGGGCTGGGAGCTCTGCGCCCCTCACGTGCCTTCTCCTATGCGTCTTCACCTGTATCTTTCCTACTGTTCTATATGATAAACCGGTTGATATAAGTGTCTCCCTGAGTTCCATGAGCCACTCTAGCAAATTAATCAAACCCAAGGAGGGGATCATGGGATCCCCAACTTATGGCCGGTCAGTCAGAAGCACAGGTGAGAACCTGGGGCCTGGGGATCAGCACCGGGAGTGAGGTGAGTCTTGTGGGACTGAGCCCTCGGTCTCAGTGGGGTCTTCTGTGGTCTCCAGGTGTGTCGCACCAGAACTGATTTGGAGGCCCCTCAGCTGGTGTCTGCTGCAGAACTGATTGCTTGTTGGTGGGGAGAAATCTCCACGTTTGGTCGAGAAGTCTTCTGTGTGGATCGTTGTGGTGTGAGGGAAGAGGAAAAATCATTGTGTTTTTTCCTACTCAGACACAGAAGCTCAAAGTTCACAGTTACTGTATGATCAAGCAGGGTTTGAATGCAGGTTTTCCCAAATCAAGAGTACTTGAATTTCAGCTCCGTTGGTTAAACACGGGGACCACACATGTCCTTCAGTTGTTTTTGATGGGGAAAGGAGTACTGTTTAGAAGAGTCTCCTCCCCAGGACTTCACTGAATAATGGAAGGTGGGGATGACACCCTTGGTTTCCAGAATAATCTGAAATATTCTCAGGGGTCCTGAGTGAATACAACGCTAATCCCCATGAAATCTTTCCATTCTGGGTGCTCCTAAGGCCTGGGGTAAGAAGGTAAGGAGGGGATGCATCCCCCAAGCTCACAATGATGGGGAGGCACAGAATCCCATGTCTGTCCCCTTAGACAGCCTCCTTCCCCTAGAGAAAAGGGGGCTTGATGCCCACAGAACCCAGGCTGGATGGGAGGTGGGGGTGTGAAGAGGCAGCCTGGGCACTAATTCCTGGGAGAACTGGTACCCACAACTGTTCTACTAAGCCTCGCCTGCAAGAAGAGCTGTCCCTGAGCCCTGTTGAAAGGCTCCAAAACATTAACTGCCTGTAATTTTGACATGTCAGATATTTAATAAGGAACAAATTAGCACTTGGGTCTTTTTTTTTTCTGAGACAATCCAATTTCTATGCCAGGCACCAACTTCTATATTTCAAAATGCATTTTTGAAGGTTAATTAGAGAAGCAGCAGAGATAGTGTTTTCCAAGAGGGATTTTTCTAGTTCCTTCCAGGTCTATGGATGGCAGAAAAAAATAACTTTCAGACACTGTAAATTGAGTGCGTGAAGCTGTGAGAATAAACCCATCTCATTAGTCATTGTGTCAATTATAGTATCTAAGGAACAATTTTGTAGCAATAGCATATTTATTTGATGTTTCGAAAGCTACCTGGACCCACTGTTAGGAGGTATTGGCTCTTAATGCTCCGAGTATCTCTTTAACAAAATGGCACTCCATAAAAATTTAGTGTGTTCCTACTGTAATTAAATAGCCCTAGTCATTTTTGCATTTATGATATAAACTAAAATGGCTGTAAAATCCCGCAATTAACTTTCTTGTGCCAACATTTCATACTTGAGAAATTCTCATTACAAATTTCATTACTGATTCACTTATCTGTAATTTGTCCTATGTAACCTAAAGAATATTAACAAATTTAGAGTCACTTTTGCTCTATTAAAAACGAAATATAAAAGTCTTTCACCTAGTGAGTCAATCATGATACTTCAAAAGACCCCCAGAATGGGTCAAGTGTGATGGTGAGGACGGGAAGGAAAAGAGAGAGCACATTTGATTGGAAAGAGCGAAGTGGATGTGGAGGAAAGTAAGCAGGTGTCATTGAGCAGGCACAGACACACTTGAGTGAGACCCAGGGGAAAGTGAACTGAACACTGGAGAAACGACTGGGGAAGTAAATGAAGGGCCGGGGTTTCCTATCCAGGGGCCCGGAGCGCTTACCACTTCTGCTTTGGTTCTCCTCTCTGGTGCTTCTTTCTCTCTGGGGTCAGGGCTGGCTGGTGTGAAGCCTGCCGCAATGTAACCCACCCTTCTGCCAGGTTGCTTTGGCAGGAATTCTGTCCAAGAAACTTCGCTGCTACCAATGGCAGTGGCAAGACGGAAGAGGAATTCATCTGAGAAGGTCCCCACCTAAGGGATACGTGTATTTCGATTTTCCATCTCCCCAGGCACGGTTGTCTTGAGAGGAAATTTGGAGAAACTTTCCTCCTCCTTTAAGCCTCCTCTTCCCGCACTTTTAAGGCAGAAACGAAAATACATCCACATTTAAGTGAAGTGAAAGTTGACTGACCTAGTGTCAAGAGCCCTGAATTCTCATCCTCATGCTGTAATGATCTTGCTGGTGACTGTGGCAAGTTTTGTGACCTGTCTGGGCCCAATGGCCAGACTAGGAAAGGGAGGAGTTTCACTAGGATGACAGCTGAGACCCTATGTTCTTCCAAGAACAGTTCATTTTCTGGTAGAGAAAGCCAAGAGCTTCTCTTTACCCAACACATGGGTGGTGCGGGGTGCCCTGCCAGCCACCAGGTACAGCACAATGATCTCCACGAGCAGCAGCCTGCGTAAATATTTTCCCCAATAACATCTATTTCAGCACTTCCTTGCCTTCCATAACTGCATTTATTTTATTCTAATTTGTAATTAACTTTTACAAAATTAAGTTGGAGATGGAAAATTACTGTCCCGACATAAATAACCCTGCCGCTGGATGTGACAGTGTTAACACAATCAACAGGACGATTCATAAAGAAAGAAATGTTGTCATACTTATTACTTCTGTGCGCTCCATCTTTTATAGAATATTACAGTGTGAATTGAAATTTTATATGATTTAATAAGCCTCAAAAAGATATTATGGCCAAGTAACCACATAACTGTAACAAATCGTCCTCCTCCCTCATTACAGAGCTTTCTCCACATGCGGGACTCTCGGCCTCATTATGAGTGGCATCTTTGACAATCCAGGGCCCATTAAAAACACCTTGAAGAAAGCATTCACCATGCTGTGGAGCTTCACAGTCTATACCAGGCTGGAATCCTTGAGGGTGGCATTATCAAATGAGGAAATGGTTCCTTTCATTTTTCATCTGAAGACTCAGACAGCAAACATGTTATCTGGCCCTATAAGCACCCCGATGCTTCTGTGAAACCCAAGCAAGTTCTGCATCACCACGACAGCCGCGGATGTCAAATCATCAAAACAGCAGCAGAGGAAGGGGTTTATTCCTCCTCCAAATCTTCAGCTGGTTTTATAGGGTTACCAGTTTAAAGTTTGTTTGTTTTCAGAGCATCAGACCTCCCATTTGTAGCTGATAGCCATTTTTCAAAGGTTTCTGGCTCACCCAGGAATTCATTAGGGTGGACGAGAAAAGAACAGTGGATAGAATAGACCAGCAGGGCAATCTAAGCCCCATTCCCTGTCTCTTTACATTGGTTCTTGGTCCCCGTGACTCATCCAAACTCCCTTATATTCCTATCTGGAATGCGAAAGCTGGAAATATAAGTGCTCTGTAATCACAGGCAGTGGTTTTCTTGGAGTCTGGTGTGATTTCTGTAGCTTGCAGCAATATGTGGGACACACTTGCACTGAAGAATTTAATGACTTGTTTTACTGCTGCCTGCCATCAATATTTATCTATATTAACTGAAGAAAGGCATTACTCGAAATGGCATTTCATACCTCTGAGCATTATACAGTAATTCTAAAGTCATACGTTGTACCAAATTCTCTGGGCAAACACAGAGATACAGTATGAATGGAAAGAATCCAAGTTGAAGTTTTCAAAACTTGAATTGTCTGCAGTAATCTGGAAAACCAAAGTCAAAATGACTCGAATTGCTATGGCTGGGAATGACTGGATTAAAAGCAATGGAAACAATCGTTTCTCGGCTTGGTTTTTCTTGAATTAGCAGGAGCACATTTCAAGTATATTTAATAGAAAAGAAAAACTGGGCCAGGCGCGGTGGCTCATGCCTGTAATCCCAGCACTTTAAGAAGCCGAGGTGGATGGATCACCTGAAGTCAGGAGTTCAAGACCAGCCTGGCCAACATGGTGAAACCCCATCTCTACTAAAAAAACCAAAAATTAGTCGGGTGTGGTAGCAGGTGCCTGTAATGCCAGTTACTCAGGAGGCTGAGGCAGGAAAATCGCTTGAACCCGATAGGCCGAGGTTGCAGTGAGCCGAGATCGTGCCACTGCAACTCCAGCCTGGGTGACAAGAGCAAAACTCTGTCTCAAAAAAAAAAAAAAGAAAGAAAGAAAGAAAGAAAGAAAAACTGACCAGGTGTTAAGACAATGCAGATGCATGTCATGCTTCTTTCTGCACTCAGGCAAGGAAGGCTGAATTAACCTTTCCATTTCCCCTCACCTGCCTCTGCTGGTTAGTTTTTTCTCTCTCAGTTTCCCATTGCCAGAGAGCCCTTCTCTGACCATATTTGATCACATTTCTTGGCTTGCATTTCTTCAGTGGACTTATCTGAAGGAATCTTTTCTGTTACATGCTGGTGTGTGCACTTGTCATTTGCCTCCCCCACCCTCAGTGAGGAAGCTCCCTGAGGGCAGAAACAAGCCTGGGTTCCTCATGTCCTGCATGGAGCACAGGCCTGGTATGTGGTGGGGGCCACTTAACATCCGAAGAATGAATTATTATCCACACCGGGAGAACATGAGCTTGAAGCATAGCAGGCCTTTCTAGTGTCTATACAGACCACAGACCACATCGTTTTGAGCAAACAGCTTTAAAAGGATCATCTGAATATCTTATGCACGAGCTTTACTCAAAGACCAGTGTTTTTAGGGGTGAAAGAACCTGGGAGATCAGTTGCGCCAACCCTTAACCTTACAGAGGAGGAAACTTAGTCTCACGGGGATCAAGAGGCTGGCCCAAGGTCGTTCTGTGCTGTGCAGTAGCAGAAGTACCCCCGGAACTAGGGCTACTGGCAGTCTGATGGCTCAGGGCACCTTCTCATACCCTGGATTCTGTCTCCAAAGACATGCTCTGCAGACAAGCTCTTCTAGCATGGCTTCACTTTCACATTCTGGTCTGAAGTGTTTTTCCTATAATTTTCCCATCTTCGGAAATTATGTTTATGGGACATCTGGGCAAAAGAATTGGTTCTCAATTCATAACAGATAAGGTTTACATTTTTTATTAATGGAATTAGAACTTCAGAGAAACTTTATAACTGCACTACTAACCAACCATACTTAGATTTTATATTAACCCTAGATTACTCACCTAGTAACTTTATACACTTGGAAGAAACGCAACACTTGGAATTAGAAACAGTGAACAGAAGGACACATGTTCAGTCTGAGGCCCAGTTTTTCTGAAGTTGTAAAATCCTGCTGTTATTTAGTGGTTTCTGTGAAACAGAACTGATGTATTGCATATTTTCTTTCAAAAAATAAAGTGGAATTAATCTCTTTCATTTTAAGGCATGCAAGCACTCCTTGAATTATGTAGAGATGACTCAGAGTATGAACTGCCAGGCTAAGAGTCACTGAATTAAGAAGCTAAAAACTAGTAGGTAAGACCTTGTATGTATCAGCCCACATTCAGCCATGACTTTTAGCATAACTTATAGAGTGATTTGTATCTCTTAAATAAATAGATAGGGATAGATTTTAAAGGGGTCAAGAAAAAAAGCCTATTCTGAAAATATTGATGCATCCTGCTGTTTGCAGAAAACAAGGGAAAGGGTCTGTCTAGTGTCCTAGGCATTAGCATTCATAGCAAATAAAATTGTCTACTAAAATAAAGTATCTGTGCTCTAAATGTCATCTGCATATCAACAGTTCTGAATAAATTTAATAGGAAAAGTAAAAAGCAAGGCTTATTAATATGGGGCAGAATCTTTGGAAAAGAGGAAATATGTAAAGCTTTCAACAGCCATTCAACATCAAATCAATATCCCATTTTCTTAGTGATTAATTCAAAATGAACATCAGCTCTTAATGTTTTCACTGATATATTAGCTCAATCTTTTATTTACTCTCTCTACTTCCAATACAGGATAATTTTAGTGTCAGTTGATCATCTTACTGATATTTCCTGTGCTATGGTCAGTGGAACACACACAGATGGAAAAAAATGGTTTTAGGTATCTCAAAATCAGAATACAGAATTATTTTGTTCATTCTTTCAGGCTAATAAGTGATGACAGGTATTCAAAGAATCAAACTGTCAGCACTGTGACTTCCACTGTTGTTGGCATCATAATCTGTTTCTTAGTAACACTTGGTCTGAGTAGCAGTAATAGAATTAATTATACTTCATTTTGCTGCCTTTAACAGTATTGACCAAATTTAAGAACAAATGAGAAGTGCTTATCAAGCTTGAAGAAAATAATCCATCAGTGGCACAATTTAAATTCTCTGCCGTTCTCTTATTAATCAAAGTAACACTTACTATCCTATCTCCACTTCCCATTAACAGTCATTAAGCCCTGCTGCTGATTGAAGCAATTTCTTTAGGGATCTCAACCTCATTTTTAAGAGAACCCTCTTCAGTGCAAAACAATATATAAATGTGGTAACTTAAAAGAGAGGAAAAAGGTTCTTCAATCATGTTCTGACCTTGATATTTTTCAATGGTGTAAGTTCAAGAAAGTATACAACTGGATTAGAAACTTCAGGCAGTGGACGGGCCGCCCTTGCCTCATCACCCAAAGGAGGCACCAATCCAACAGGCATGGCATAGGGAGACTTGGGTTAAACACCTTAACCAGCTCCTCCACTCACCACCGTTTTAGTCTCTCACAGTATTAGATGCATCTCAGAAGCAGAACACATTGGGAAGGGTTTACTAAGAATACTTTGTCTTGGCTATGGCTCTGGGTAGGCACATGGTGGAGAGGTAGGAGCAAGAGGTCTGTGGCCAGAAGAATTTGAGGTGGCACTCAACACTGCTAACCCATGGGAGTCTGAACAATTGCCTAGTTTTTCTCTCAAATGGAAATAATATCATCTGCTCTGCTTCCCTTGCCAAATTATTGTGGAAAGCACATGAGAAAATGTGGAGAGAAGTCCTTTGAAATTGTTAAACATTATAGGAGTGTTAACTATTTTAGACCTAGAAGTCATGGGAAGTGTTTCATTCAACTCTATCCCCAAGTCCTTGCCCAATGCTGATGCATATTATTGTTGAATTAATGCTAGAGTAGCCCTACTTCTAAAAATGAGAATAAGATAACTCACATTATTACAATGAAGTAATGGTCTTTTACAAAACACCTGTACTATATGTGGAGCCATGAACTTACAAAACAAGCATCTAGGGCACTGGGTAAAAACAACATATTACTAGAATCAGGGAAATCTGGAGGGCAATGCCTTTGGGCTAAAAAGAATTACGTGATCAACACGATTTTGAAAATGGTGAGCTTAAGAGGAAAAAGCCCAGAGAATGTTGGTGATTGGGCAAGAAAGGTAAAGCAACCCCTGCCTGCCAGTTTGATCATGCCAGGAAAGATGGTACAGTTGGGACAGTTTCCATCCCAAAGGGCCCACTGCCTTCTGCCCCATGGAATTTAATGTCAACACCACTGACAGCAGCTTCTGCAGCCAAGCTGCGATAGACAAGTCACCAAGTTGAATGCAATGTAATCATGTATCAGGATGCGGAGTGGGCATGGGAATTAGGCTGTGAGACTATATCTTATCTGCACTACAAATGTGTTGTGTTAAAGCAGTCTCTCCTCATCTGCTTAAACCCTTCGAAACCAGTATTTCCTTCTGGTCATTCATTATAATTCACCGTAATCCCAATACTTATAAAAGCCAAACACAACATGGCACTGGTTATAAAGTTTTAATCAGGTAAAACACTCAGTATTCATTCTGCTCAATTTTATCAGTGAGAAAACAGGCTCAGAGAGGTCCAGTGGCCTCCCTGAGGTCACCCAGCTGGGCACTATTGGGCATCTTTAGTTCATTTAGCCTTCTGAGATGTAAAGCTCTTCTCTTTCCCCAAAAGGAGACTGTGTATACCTATGGAGGAGACCTGAAGGGTGCCCTCAGGAAAGACCTCAGCACTCCTGTCCCCTTCTTATGTCTGTGCTTTAAATGCAGAACCCCCCAGCTGGGCGTGGTGGCTCACACCTGTAATCCCAGCACTTTGGGAGGCCGAGGTGGGTGGATCACCTGAGATCGGGAGTTCGAGACCAACCTGACTAACATGGAGAAACCCTGTCTCTACTAAAAATACAAAATTAGCTGGGCATGGTGGTGCATGCCTGTAATCCCAGCTACTCGGGAGGCTGAGGCAGGAGAATCGCTTGAACCTGGGAGGCGGAGGTTGCGGTGAGCCAAGATTGTGCCATTGCACTCCAGCCTGGGTAACAAGAGAAAAACTCCATCTCAAAAAAATAAAATAAAATAAATAAATGCATAGCCCCTTTGCTTTCGTTTTGCTCAAAAGATCAGGGCTTCAGAGACTGGACAGTCGGGATAGATCCATTATTTTCTTTTAATGGCCAAAGTCCTTGGAAAGATAAATCAAGACCTGGATCTGAATTTGCCTGGCCAGCATAGACATGAAGACACCTTTCAATAGGCTACTGGGCCTGATGCATAAAGACAACTACACAATCAATGAAGAGAGGGAACAGCCTCAGATTCTGATGACCACTGATGTTTCCAACTGCAAACCATGCCGCACTCTCGAGATGTTCCCAGAGGCCAGATGAGAACAGAGTTCGGTGGGGAGCACATTTTCTTTCCTTGAAGAGATGAAGGGTACCATCCACCACTTAATTTCTGATAAGACATTAAATGTATGATTCTCATCTCTAAGAAATGAAACGCTGAGCTGGATTTTTGGATCAATGGAATACCTACTCCTGTTAAAGCACTTAAAAAGGAAAACATCTACAAAATGTCCCATTAGGCTGACAAATTTATAGCAGTATGAAAAGTGTGCCAGCAGTTTCAAAGCCGAATAGAGCGTTGTGTTTAAAGAGTATGAATGGATCTGAGTTCAGCAATATTTCATCTACATGAACAAGTTTAGCTATCACATCTCTTCCCAATATTTCCCACATTTACTTTTAACTAGGCATATGTATGCCATGACAGAATATGGACATCATCTTTAAAAATAAGTTGTAAAATGAATAATATTAAATGGACTTTCACAGCATGAAGACGTGGAAATACATTCTCATCTTGATGTGTGGGGCTGTACAGACATAAATGCCATTAGCATTAATGGTAATTATGTGCGTAAATCCCCATGCTCTCAATGAGAATATGCCCCTTAGTTTGCAAGTGCAATGACTGGCTCATTTCTGAGACTAGAAACAGCTGATACTTTACCCCCTCTAACTGGGAGAAAGATACGGGGTGGCTCAGAGCATAAAATCTGATCACCCACTACTTTCCCAAAACATGCAATTCAAGCACTTTAAAACTCCTTCACCTCAGAAACACTGAAGATGTAGGAAAAAGCCTCAAACTGCGGTCTGAGTATTCTGGCAATTTATGCTATATCATTCATAGGTTCCTGTCACTTGCTAGGGTGGTTACACTACAGGAGCTAAGTGTTCTCATAACAAACTCATTTTATTATGTTCTGATAACGATCGAGGATAATATTTTTCAGCCAACCCAGAAGAGGCTGTTTACAATACAATTTTTCAGAAAGTAAGCAAATTTAGCATCCTGTTCACCAGAGCCAATATATTCTAATCTTATTAAAACAGGCAGGCAGATGACAGACCCCAGGAAAAGGTTCGTGTCTTCTCTTTTCAATTCATAAATTAATAAGGCAGTGTGACCCAAGTGTTTGGTTAGGCTTCACCTTACACGGTAGGAAAACAAAAGTCTTCTTGGCCAAAAAGTCAGAAAGCATTAACAGAAAGGGTCGCCTGGCTATAACTTTACAAACACTTCATCAGGGTAAGATGGAGCAAAGTGACATATGTAATTAAAGTATACTAAAAAAACAAGTCATTGTGGTTTTCAATTACACTGGTACTAAGAAGCAACCATATTATTTCTACAAACTATTTTCACTTAGCACAGTTCAGATGGAATTATTGCCACGACCTTTTTAAAATGTGAAAGAGTGAATCAATACCCTTTCAGAGGCAAGACTGCAGGAGCTGAATTGGCCATGCAGTAATGGTGTGTATTTCTGCATCAGAAGGCAGTTGAAACCTAATTATCGTCAATCACATACAAGGTAGCTCCACGTACTGATGAGCCTGTGCAGGCAGCAGCGTGCATGTGAGGATATGGGTGTGGGGGTCTTCACGATAGACAAGCATGTGTGCTAAAGAGGTCAGGGATCTTGGATGCTTTGGGCCAGTGGAGTGGGGCTTACAGGTGAGTTATAGGGACTGTCACTCATTTACAATAACTAACACTGGCCTGTCAGAAACAGCCATCTGTAAACGATGTATGAGTGGCTGGCAGCCTGCCATCCCCCAACAGACCTTGCAGCCAAGAATCACATTTTATTGTCGAGGTCATTGGAATGCTTACTTGGATACATGCCATATATTACTTAAAAATAACAAACAGCCAATCAGCCACATTTCTTAAGGCTCAAGGGCAAAATAGCCAACCTGCTTTTAGAAAATAGGAAACAAACATCCAAGATCCATTTTAACAAGTGATTTTTAAAAACTTGCTTCTCTCCAGATACAAAGAAGCAACACTATGGAGAGGCCTGAGAGTGGTGAAATGATGTCAGATGGGGAGAACACATATGAATATTCACTTTTCCTAAGCTGTTTCAGACACGATGCCAGCAAAAACCAACAACAAAAGCAAATGTCTTGTAATCAACAACAACGGTAGCCCCAACTGCCAGACTGTGAAAGCCATGGAAACCAGTTTGCACAGGAAGGAAGGATCTCTGGTTTGATTTTTCCATTCAATTGCATAATTCTCAAATCTGCCTGAGAATGGTAAAATGATCCTATGTACCATGGCAAATGTTTTTCTTGCACAATCAATCTTTTTATATGCTATCAGAAAGTCATATTGTTTTTAATTTTATTCAGTAGCCTAAATATGGGTAGAAGTCTCAACATTATGCTATTACATTTCAACACAAGAAATACAGCATTATCAAATGTTATGGATATTAAGCCACGAAGAAGTGTTCGGATAACCTCTTGCAACTTTTCTTGAAAATTAAATTTTAAAAAACCTACTCTTCTATAACCGTACAACTGTAAATGTTGTCCCCTCTAGTCTGGTGTTGAAGATCTCTGCAACAATCAGCCTTCACAGCCCTGCTCCACTGGCCACCACTTGTTCCCACAGAAATGAAAGACTTGGCATATTTGTTACCATTATACAGTAATCAGACAATCTTTTGTTCAATGCTCTTAATGTTCTTAGAATAAAAACATTAAAAATGCACTTAAAAAAATAGGAATACTCATTACACACAAGCAATAGTTTTTAATTGAGAAAAACAGTCTAATTGAAATTACATTTGTTATGCAGACACTACCAATAATTATCTTGGCTTTAAATATGCAAACACAAAGATTCCTTTTGAATTGGTAACTCTTTTCAGAAGTGGCGACTACTAGTTGAATTCAGTGATCCAGGGACCCATTGGTGATATCAGGTGGTCCCCAGGTGTATGAGATGGCCTCTTAGAGCTGCTGTGGTAAAGCATGTGGCAGTCAGTTACAAGTGATGTAACTAAAGGTTGAAATCCTGCGCCTACTATTGCTCAGGGGTTTTGAGGAGATCACCACTGCTAAAAGCAGTGACTTACAGGTAAGAAGGAACTCTTACAGGATTCCATAACTCACTTGCTGGGCTCAGAAACATTGTGCAAAAGCCTCTCTCTTAAATAGCTCATGGCCAGAGACAACTTTAACACCTCTTCTGTATGATAAATCATGTTATTGCAATTTATGTGACACTAGTATCTACTGTACAGTAACCACTCCAAGTCCTCTTAAGCGGAGGCTTCTCAACATACTGATTTCTAATGCCCCACAAGTGCCATAAAGTGATTGCTGTTGACCATTGTCTTGTTTTAATGTCCCCTAAATAATAAACTTGAATGCTAAAAAAAATTATTGTCATTCAGGAATATATTTCTTGTAAACCATTGTATGATGAAAAAAAATAAATTTCCCTCTTGGCAACTTAATTTGTAGATAACTGAGGTTGTTTTTAGATAGGAGTCCTACACTGAATTTGGAATCTATGTGACTGTTTAATGTCATTAAGGGAATACTGTATTGGTTACAATGG